>NC_134895.1:53330618-53333118 GCF_041734735.1 Babylonia areolata | reverse complement strand
AAGTTCTTCACACCACCCACTGCAAACTCTCCCCCCCCCCTCCCCCACTGTCCCAAACTCTTCACACCACCCACTGCAAACTCTCCCTCCCCCCTCCCCCACTGTCCCAAGCTCTTCACACCACCCACTGCAAACTCTCCCTCCCCCCTCCCCCACTGTCCGAAGCTCTTCACACCACCCACTGCAAACTCTCCCTCCCCCCCTCCCCCACTGTCCCAAACTCTTCACACCACCCACTGCAAACTCTCCCCCCCTCTCCCCCACTGTCCCAAGCTCTTCACACCACCCACTGCAAACTCTCCCTCCCCCCTCCCCCCTCCCCCACTGTCCAAAGCTCTTCACACCACCCACTGCAAACTCTCCCTCCCCCCCTCCCCCACTGTCCCAAACTCTTCACACCACCCACTGCAAACTCCACCCCCCCTCCCCCACTGTCCCAAACTCTTCACACCACGCACTGCAAACTCCTCCCCCCCCCCCCGCCCCACTGTCCCAAGCTTTTCACACCACCCACTGCAAACTCCTCCCCCCCCCCCCCCTTGTCCCAAACTCTTCACACCACCCACTGCAAACTCTCCCTCCCCCCTCCTCCACTGTCCCAAACTCTTCACACCACCCACTGCAAACTCTCCCTCCCCCACTGTCCCAAACTCTTCACACCATCCACTGCAAACTCTCCCTCCCCCCCTCCCGCACTGTCCCAAGCTCTTCACACCACCCACTGCAAACTCTCCCTCCCCACCTCCCCCACTGTCCCAAACTCTTCACACCACCCACTGCAAACTCCCCCCCCCTCCCCCCTCCTGTCCCAAACTCTTCACACCACCCACTGCAAACTCTCCCCCCCCTCCCCCACTGTCCCAAGCTCTTCACACCACCCACTGCAAACTCTCCCCCCCCTCCCCCACTGTCCCAAACTCTTCACACCACCCACTGCAAACTCTCCCTCCCCCCTCCCCCACTGTCCCAAACTCTTCACACCACCCACTGCAAACTCTCCCTCCCCCCTCCCCCACTGTCCCAAGCTCTTCACACCACCCACTGCAAACTCTTCCTCCCCCCCTCCCCCACTGTCCGAAACTCTTCACACCACCCACTGCACCCCCTCCACACTTCCTTCTCCCTCATCCCTCTTCCACTCCAGCCAGACATCATACGATGATTCAGAATTTTAAAAAAAGAAGAAAAAAAGAAGAAAAAACAAGAAAGAACAAGAAAGAAAAGGAAGAAAAATACAGTGTGGTGTGTGGCGTTTCCGCACTAAATTGTGTTGACATATTCAGTGCAATGTCTAGTGTCAACAGCAACCGACACGGATGTTTATGAAAAGTTGTCGCTGTCCCTGTCGCTAGCATTTTCACACACACACACACGCACACACACACACACACGCACGCACACACACACACACACACACGCACGCACGCACGCACGCACACATACGCACAAGTACACACACGCACGCACGCACGCACGCACGCACGCACGCACACACACACACACACACACACACACACACACTGAGTGCGAACAGTCGCTGTGTCAGTCAGAAATGACAAGTCTTTTCCTCATGTCGTAATTAAAAAAAAAATTAGTCAAGCCACACAGTGGGGGGTGGGGTGGGGGGGAGTATGGCGATTCTTTCTTCTGAAGATTGAAATGTTTTGGAGAGAGAGAGAGGGACAGAGACAGAGACAGACAGACAGACAAAGAGACAGAGAAAGAGAGGGAAAGAGAGAGAGAGAGAGAGACAGAGACAGAGAGAGAGAGACAGACAGACAGACAAAGAGACAGAGACAGACAGGGAAAGAGAGTGAGAAGCAGAGAGAGAGAGAGAAAGAGACAGAGAGGGGAGAGAGAGAGAGAGAGAAAGGCAGGGAGGGAGAGAGAGAGAGAGGGAAAGAGAGAGACAGACAGAGAGAGAGAGAGACAGAAAGAAAGGTAAGGAGAGAGAGAGAGAGAGGGGGAAACAGAGAGAGAGAGAGGGAAAAGAGAGAGAGAATGAAAGAGAGAGGGAGAGAGACACACAGAGAGAGAAATGGAGGGAGGGAGAGAGAGAGAAAGGGAGGGAGGGAGGGAGAGAGAGAGAGAGAGAGAGAGAGAGAGAGAGTAATAACAATAATGGTATTTATATAGCGCTGAATCTTGTGCAGAGACAAATCAAAGTGCTTTCACACCAGTCATTCACACGCATATATAACTCTAAAACTGTAGAAACTGAAGTCAAGGGAGAGGCAGGCAAGGGAGGTTATTTCGGGAAGAGGTGGGCTTTAAGGCCAGACTTGAAAGAGCTGAGTGTGGAAACTTGACGAAGCGAAAGAGGAAGTTCATTCCAATTGCAAGGTCCAGAGACAGAGAAAGAACGGCGGCAGACAGACAGAGACAGAGACAGTGACAAGACAAGGCAAGACAAGACAAAATTCTTTATTTCGAGGATAATAGATAAGCACTGGTGTACTTTTTTTTTTTTTAAACATCCAGTCCCCGCCTTGAATAGGGT
>NC_134895.1:53320618-53325618 GCF_041734735.1 Babylonia areolata | reverse complement strand
TGTTGCTCCCACAGTGTAGGCATGCATATACTCACATACCTCATCCTCTACCCCACCTCCCTCCGCACTCCCACCTCCTCACACACACACACACACACACACACACACACACACACACACACACACAGATCTCTCCTGACACTTGTGTACACTTACACTCTCGCGCATTCACAAACGCATTCAAAAGCACAGACGCACACATCCACACAAACACACATACACACACGCACAGAGGCTGCCACTGACTGGCCGCAAGAGGGATGGGAAAAGATCTCTGATGCCAAAAACGTGGCGTCTAGTGTGTTGCTCAGTCTATTGTATTTGGAAAGGCCCACAGAGACTCTGTTCCGTTTTGAAGAAATTTGCGCAATGTTGGTTTGGAAATGATGCCGATATTTGTTTGATTTGCAAAGCATCGTGCTCTACCTTTCATGTTAGACTTGCGGCCGCTCCCTCTCTCTGCTTTTATTTCTTTGAGGCGATCGATGGTGTGATGGCCTTGTACCTGTTCTTTTTGGTATTCTTTGATTTTTCTGAGGATTTCCGATTTTCCTAGATGTAGGCCGCTCGTTGGTGTTGCGTTACCAGCAAGTCTGTCAGCTCGCTCATTTCCCTTAACACCTGCATGTCCCGGGCAGTATGACCATGTGAGTTTTTTAATCTGAAAGTTGCGCATTGCCTTATGTCACTCTGGGCTTCCCATTCCGTTTTCAATTTTCTGTATGAGGTTCATTGAGTCGGTTAGAAGGAGAACATTCTCTGAAACGCCTTTTGGCAATTCGACTTTCTATTAAAAAAAAAAAAAAAAAAATCAACTTATCGAATGACCACGGCAGCTAGCCCGCGTCAAAACGAGGGGTGATTTCAAATTCCGGCACTTGGGTCAATGACCGATGGCCTAAACTGGCCTTGCAACGCACTGACACAGTCTCACACACTACCACACGCGCACGCATTCACACAACACACATTGGTTGACGCCATACAAATAGTGATGTTAAACTCCCTTCCTGAGGAGTTATTCGCATTTCAAAAAGTTTTGTTGGGGGGGGGGGGGGGGGGGAACAACAACTGAAAACAACAACCACCTGACAACAACAACAACAACAACACACACACACACACAGCAAGAATTGAGCAAGTCTACCAAGCCGATTGAAAAGAATGCGTGCCACCATAGACACTAGAATTAGAGATACTAGTGTCTTTGGTGCCACTGAACACTCTGAAATCCGATCCTTTGAGTCTGGAATTTGTGGACCGAGAATGGTGAGAGGGTCTGAGTGAGGGGGGACACAGGGAACCCAGGCCTTCCTGTGCGTTTTACTGCTCTCTGTCTCTCTCTGCTTCTGTCTCTGTCTCTGCAGAACACGTTCTTCCTTGACGCCCGGGAGTCTAATTTACGACGTGCGGGTGAGGGTTTGGGACTTTCTTACACTGTCAGCACAAGGTTGCCGCCATTATTGGTCTTGGCGAACCACTTGAGCTTGCGCAGACTTTGGTTATTGTATTGCCCGGCAAGTTTTCATTTCCAACACACAGCGGGGCTGAATAGTTGTATGTCTGCCACATTGTATTCCCTCGATGTGGCTCTCACGCAATCGTTTTAAGGACTGAATAGATCAATGGAATGAAAGAGAAATAAGTAGATATTAAAAAGCTTACCAACGACACCTGACAAAACTGAACAACTTAACTCACTCAGTACGGCCAGTCCTCTCTTCTCCTCTACACAGACCCCTCGGATGTCCAGTGGGTGTCTGAATGACCCAACCGTTAACTTCCGTCGTCAGAATTGTGGTATTCTTTGTCAACATTCACCTCTTCAGTGTAAGAGCCTTCCGCTTGCAATATTTTGATGATAGCAATTGGGGTGAAACGCTGTTAACGTCGTCTCTTTCGCCGTTCGTATGGAGAGAGTTAACGCCATTCAAATGATCGAAACGATCGTTACCTGCTTTTTCTTTTTGTTCGTTTCTTTGTCTGTTTGGCTGTCTTTTGTCGTGCTGGGAATCATAGTGAGGAAAGGTATCCTTAACACACACACACACACACACACGAGCGCATCGGCGCGGCGCACACAGAACTCCACTGACAACTGATAAATCTCCACCCTTAACCCACCAGGTCACTGGTGCGACAGGGATCGAGCTCAGGAAACCTTGGCGAGAAACCAGCGCTCTGACCATTCATGACACGCACAGGGACACGCGGACCGGGAGACAGACAGAATGGCGAGTGAACAGACAGACAGATGAACAGACAGACAGGCGGACTATCGAACCGTCAATCCGACAGAACGACTTGCAGAGATGAATGATTTGGGCAAATCATCCAAGTAACGACACTGAAGTCGTTCCAGCAGCAACGTACACACACAAGCGCGCATGCTCTTATGCACGTGAAATAACGTATGGGATAATTACGTTCTATGTTATATTCAAGAGACAGAACAGTATTGAGGACAGTGTATGTAGCACACTGCTTGCATCCTACTGCCACCAACCCCAGTCAATCAGATGTATATCTTGAACGGAAAATGATAATAACGACTCTTTGGCATTCTCAAGTAAAGGACATCCTGGTGACGTATACTTTCGTCAAACACTCGTCTCAAGCGTGGGTGACAGCAGCTTCCCTCTCTCTCCCTCCCTCCCTCTCTCTCTCTCTCTCTCTGTGTGACTTAACCGCCCCCCCCCCTCCCCTTTTTTATGCGATGCACGTCGACTTCACGTGGCCCCTTTTTGTCCAGGACACGCACGCGCTCCTGAAAGGATACCACGTGATCGAACCAGACGCATCGAACGATGTGAAAGTGACCTGAGTGGAGAGACACATAATTATTTTTTGTTGCCGACAGTGGCCGAGGGCTGGAGGGTGTGTGTGTGTGTGTGTGTGTGTGTGTGTGTGTGAATATGCATTGAACAAACATCGCTGATTGTCGCTGAAGGGGCAAGAACACTGAGTTATTAATAGCCATCAGCGTGGCCCTTGCCCGTCTGACATAGGAGCCACACACACACACACACACACACACTCATCACGCATGCACACACACACACACACACACACACACACACACACACACACACACACACACAGTGCACGACACACGAATGTATGTGCACACATACGTACGCACACTCGCATGGAAACACACACACACACACACACACACACACACACACAAGAGTCGCTGGACCTTTCACACATAACATTTATGCATTGGACCGATCACACACATCTTCCATCAAGTCAGTCTTCCGGATGACAAAGATCAATGTGCAAAGAGTACAGTAACACAATCAATACACCCTCCACCTCTCACTCACTCCCTACAGCCCCCCCCCCCCCCCCCCCCCCGACCCCCACCCCATCCTCACCTCTCGTCTCCAAACCGTCACTTCGATCCTGCATTCTCCCCTCACCACCACCACCATCACCACCACCACTCCACTCCCTATGCTCACTCTCTTTCCCATCTCAAACTTTCACACCCACACACGCTCGCACGCCCCCCCCCCCCCCCCGCCCCCTCCCTCACACATGTATTTGTATATATTGTACACATACAAACACACTCGCAGGCGTGCACATGTCATGCACACACACACACACACACACACACACACACACACACACACACACACAGATCGACAAACACACAGACATAAGGAAACACACATACTCAGACCGACAGACACACCTACACAAGGAAACACACACACACACACACACACACACACACACACACACACACACAGATATGCAGGCGCGCACGCATAACTCAGAGAGACAGACAGACAGACACACACACACACAAGGAACTCCCCACCCCCACCCGCACTCCACCCCTAATAAACACACGCACAAACACCCACCACCATCCACTCACACACACATTCACACAAGGACAGCCTGCCCGCCAGTCTAATATCATCATCTTAGGTGAACAGACTATAAATAAATAAACGAACGAACGAAGCCTGCCCCCCATATCCCTCCACTCCAACTCCCCTACACACACACCCAGCCACCCACCCACACACGTACTACTTCTTGAGAAGATAGGACACTGATTTTTTTTCCAGGGTCAGGAAATGAGGAGGAGGAGGAAGATGACAGCTGCAGAAAAGACACAACGTCAGCGATCATACAGGGTGTGTGTGCCTGTGTTGGCAACACCGCCACCAGCAACGTGTGTACGTGCATACACGTGGACAATGATACAGCTGGGACAGGTTCTATCGTCTGTGCTCCACAGATGGCCCTCCCTCTTTCTTGTCACGTTCGTCTCTGTCTGTGTGAGAAGAAGGTGGTAGAATGGTTAAGACACTTCAGTATAAAATCTGTCAATACTGACAGTGTCGGTGAAAGGGTCTGGGATAAATTGCAGGTTCTCGTTCTCCCTTTCTCTCAAGTTTGGCTGGGAAATCAAACTGAGCCGTCTACTGGTTGTTTTTTTTTTTATCATTTGGACGGGGCGATAACCCGAAGTCCAGTTGTGTGCAGCACGCACTTGGCGCACTGAAAAAGAACCCGTGGCAACAGAAGTGTTGTCCGGCCTCAGGCAACAATCCGTAGGAGTAACTCACTCTGGCAGGTACAGAAAATACCCACTCAAGGCTTAACTGAGCGTGTTGGGTTACACCGTTGGTCAGGCATTTACCCAGCATGTGTTTGAACGTATACATTAATTTGTCCGAACGCCATGGCGCCTTTTTGAGAAACGATGGCGCCTTTTTGAGAAACGATGGCGTCTTTTTGAGAAACTTTTTTAGTTTTTTAATTTTAATTTTATTTTACATTTATTTGCTTATTTATCATCATTGTTGTCTTATCTATTTATATACATATATTTATTTATTTATCTATTTTATTTTCATTATTATTAATTTATTTATCTATTTATTTATTTTTTAATTATATTATTATTATTTATTTATTTATTTATTTTATTTTATTTTAAAATTTTTTTCTCAAGGCCTGACAAAGCGTGG
>NC_134895.1:53208118-53310618 GCF_041734735.1 Babylonia areolata | reverse complement strand
CAGAGTGGTTCTTTGTGGATATTGTTGAAGTCCACGGACTGCCTTTCATACTTGTACAAAACAGCTTGCTAGGTAATCACTCTAACTGCCAGGCAGACTCAAAGCACACAACAGCTTGCTAGGTAATCACTCTAACTGCCAGGCAGACTCAAAGCACACAACAGCTTGCTAGGCAATCACTCTAACTGCCAGGCAGACTCAAAGCACACAACAGCTTGCTAGGTAATCACTCTAACTGCCAGGCAGACTCAAAGCACACAACAGTTTGCTAGGTAATCACTCTAACTGCCAGGCAGACTCAAAGCACACAACAGCTTGCTAGGTAGTCATTCTAACTGGCAGGCAGACTCAAAGCACACAGCAGCTTGCTAGGCAATCACTCTAACTGCCAGGCAGACTCAAAGCACAAAACAAGCGATGATAGTAATTACAAAGCAAATACTGAAAAAGAGCAGAAATAAAAATGAAACAGAATAAAATGAAATAGATTAGAAAAAAAAAAAATTCAACATTGAAATCGCACGCACATTGCTTTCTTTATAGAGCAACAGATGCTGCACTGGTTTGTTGCTCGAGACCAAAAGCAACCAGTTTCCATTTACAAAAAGAAAGAAAGAATTAAAAAAAAATCTCCCCGGCGGGAAATTGAACCCCGGTCTCCCGTGGACAGGTGGGGATACTGACCACTATACTACCGAAGTACTAACACCTTGGTTTTTCATTAAAATGCAAACATAGATAGCACTCGCGCGTGCGCTCGAACGCACATGCACACAACAAGCCACCTCCCCCGCCCCTTGCCCTCCCCCCTCCCCCGCTTTCTCCCCCCCCCCCCCCGTCCCACATGCATGATACAATGTATATCTGGACAGGTAGATATAGACCTACATCTGTGAGTGACAGGGGGGAAATGATGCAGAAACAATATAGGTTTACACTATCATGTTGGTTGAGGGGTGTTTGACTCGGTGACCCAGAAACACACATGACGGAGTTGTGACAATATAACAAACCTCTGTGAGGAGTGACGTTACGTTGGGAAGGTGGGGGTGTTAGTGGGGGTGATGGGGGTGCAGTGAAGAGGGAGGGAGAGAGGGAGGGTGGGAGTGGTTGTGTTGTGTTGAAGGATAGTGTATTGTATTGTATTGTATCATTGTTGCCTTCAACACCTTCAATACCTTGTTGTTGCCTTCAATACCTTCAATATGTTGTTGCTGCTTTCAATACCTTCAATACTTTCTTGTTGCCCCTATGCTTTGTTATTGTCTTCAAAACCTTCATTGCTTTGTTGTTGCCCCACTACTTTGTTATTGCCTTCAATACTTTGTTGTTGCCTTCAATACTTTACTGTTGCCTTCAGTACTTTGTTATCGCCTTAATACCTTCAATACGTTGTTGTAGCCTTCAATACTTTACTGTTGCCTTCAGTACTTTGTTATCGCCTTAATACCTTCAATACGTTGTTGCAGCCTTCAATACGTTGTTGTAGCCTTCAATACGTTGTTGTTGCCTTCAATACGTTGTTGTAGCCTTCAATACGTTGTTGTAGCCTTCAATACGTTGTTGTTGCCTTCAATACTTTGTTGTTGTCTTCATTACTTTGTTATTGCCTTCAATACTTTACTGTTGCCTTCAGTACTTTGTTATCGCCTTAATACCTTCAATACGTTGTTGCAGCCTTCAATACGTTGTTGTAGCCTTCAATACGTTGTTGTTGCCTTCAATACGTTGTTGTAGCCTTCAATACGTTGTTGTAGCCTTCAATACGTTGTTGTTGCCTTCAATACTTTGTTGTTGCCTTCAATACGTTGTTGCAGCCTTCAATACGTTGTTGTAGCCTTCAATACTTTGTTGTTGTCTTCATTACTTTGTTGTTGCCTTCAATACGTTGTTGTAGCCTTCAGTACTTTGTTATCGCCTTAATACCTTCAATACGTTGTTGCAGCCTTCAATACGTTGTTGTAGCCTTCAATACGTTGTTGCAGCCTTCAATACGTTGTTGTTGCCTTCAATACGTTGTTGTAGCCTTCAATACTTTGTTGTTGTCTTCATTACTTTGTTGTTGCCTTCAATACGTTGTTGCAGCCTTCAATACGTTGTTGTAGCCTTCAATACTTTGTTGTTGCCTTCAATACGTTGTTGTAGCCTTCAATACGTTGTTGTAGCCTTCAGTACTTTGTTGTTGCCTTCAATACTTTGTTGTTGCCTTCTATACTTTGTTGTTGCCTTCTATACTTTGTTGTTGTCTTCATTACTTTGTTGTAGCCTTCAATACTTTGTTGTTGTCTTCATTACTTTGCTGTTGCCTTCAATACTTTGTTGTTGTCTTCATTACTTTGTTGTTGCCTTCAATACTTTGTTGTTGCCTTCAATACTTTGTTGTAGCCTTCAATACGTTGTGTTGCCTTCTATACTTTGTTGTAGCCTTCAATACGTTGTTGTTGCCTTCAATACGTTGTTGTAGCCTTCAATACGTTGTTGTTGCCTTCAATACTTTGTTGTTGCCTTACATTTTTGTTGCCTTCAATACTTTGTTGTTGCCTTCAATACTTTGTTGTTGCCTTACATTTTTGTTGCCTTCAATACGTTGTTGTAGCCTTCAATACGTTGTTGTTGCCTTCAATACTTTGTTGTTGCCTTACATTTTTGTTGCCTTCAATACTTTGTTGTTGCCTTCAATACTTTGTTGTTGCCTTACATTTTTGTTGCCTTCAATACGTTGTTGTAGCCTTTAATACTTTGTTGTAGCCTTCAATACTTTGTTGTTGTCTTCATTACTTTGTTGTTGCCTTCAATACGTTGTTGTTGCCTTCAATACTTTGTTGTAGCCTTCAATACGTTGTTGTAGCCTTCAATACTTTGTTGTTGTCTTCATTACTTTGTTGTTGCCTTCAATACGTTGTTGTTGCCTTCAATACTTTGTTGTAGCCTTCAATACGTTGTGTTGCCTTCTATACTTTGTTGTAGCCTTCAATACGTTGTTGTTGCCTTCTATACTTTGTTGTTGCTTTCAATACTTTGTTGTTGCCTTACATTTTTGTTGCCTTCAATACTTTGTTGTTGCCTTCAATACGTTGTTGTTGCCTTCAATACGTTGTTGTTGCCTTCTATACTTTGTTGTTGCCTTCAATACTTTGTTGTTGCCTTCAATACGTTGTTGTAGCCTTCAATACGTTGTTGTGTTGTAGCCTTCAATACGTTGTTGTTGCCTTCTATACTTTGTTGTTGCCTTCAATACTTTGTTGTTGCCTTCAATACGTTGTTGTGTTGTAGCCTTCAATACGTTGTTGTGTTGTTGCCTTCAATACGTTGTTGTGTTGTAGCCTTCAATACTTTGTTGTTGCCTTCAATACTTTGTTGTTGCCTTCAATACTTTGTTGTAGCCTTCAATACGTTGTTGTTGCCTTACATTTTTGTTGCCTTCAATACGTTGTTGTTGCCTTCAATACTTTGTTGTAGCCTTCAATACTTTGTTGTTGCCTTCAATACTTTGTTGTAGCCTTCAATACGTTGTTGTTGCCTTCAATACGTTGTTGTAGCCTTCAATACTTTGTTGTTGCCTTCAATACGTTGTTGTTGCCTTACATTTTTGTTGCCTTCAATACGTTGTTGTTGCCTTCAATACTTTGTTGTAGCCTTCAATACTTTGTTGTTGCCTTCAATACTTTGTTGTTGCCTTCAATACTTTGTTGTTGCCTTCAATACGTTGTTGTAGCCTTCAATACTTTGTTGTTGCCTTCTATACTTTGTTGTTGCCTTCAATACTTTGTTGTTGCCTTCAATACTTTGTTGTTGCCTTCAATACGTTGTTGTAGCCTTCAATACTTTGTTGTTGTCTTCATTACTTTGTTGTTGCCTTCAATACTTTGTTGTTGCCTTACATTTTTGTTGCCTTCAATACATTTTTGTTGCCTTCAATACATTTTTGTTGCCTTCAATACGTTGTTGTTGCCTTCAATACTTTGTTATTGCCCTCAGTACTTAATACTTTGTTGTTGCCTTCAATACTTTGTTGTTGCCTTCAATACTTTGTTGTTGCCTTACATTTTTGTTGCCTTCAATACTTTGTTGTTGCCTTCAATACTTTGTTGTTGCCTTCAATACTTTGTTGTTGCCCTCAGTACTTTGTTATTGCCTTGAATACCTTCAATACTCAATGTCTCAAGGCCTGACAAAGCGCGCTGGGTTACGCTGATGGTCAGGCATTTGCTTAGCAGATGTGTTGTAGCTTACATGGGTTTGTCAGAACACTGTGCCACCTTTTTGAGTAACTGAACTGAACTGAGCTCAATACTTTGTTGCTCCTTCGGTAAGATTTTGTCTTCAATAATTTGTTGTTGCTTTCAATACTTTGTTGTTACCTTCAATACTTTGTTTGTTGTTACTTTTGTCTTCAATAATTTGTTGTTGCCTACAATACTTTGTTGTTGCCTTCGATAATTTGTGCAGTTCCTCTGTGAATCCAATCTGAAATCATGCTGCTTAATTTCTTTGTGTTCTTTTATTTTATTTTATTTTATTTTATTTTTTTCCAAATTTGAAAAAAAAAAAAAAATCATTTTCTACTTTCCTTCTTCCTTTCGCATACCCATTCTTCTCAACATGCACACAGTCTTCACCAGTGTTAAAACGTTCTTTCTTTCTTAGTTTCTTTCTCTCTTTCTTTTTTTTTCTTTCTTTCAAGATCATATTGAGAATAATCGAGGTGACTGTACAAAGTGCAACGACTCGTGTGTCAAAGTCCAGTCCGAGTTGTCTTACATGGCTTACCTTTTTTCCCCCCTCCTCCCTCTCCACCCCTCCACCCCCCACCCCTTCCCGCCCAAACCCGTGTCACGATATTTCCATGCAACCAAAAATAATGCCAGACAATACCGTCATCATAACTCCATTGCGTGTCTGAATGATAAATCATTCGAGTCTTGAGTCTGTCTCTGTCTCTCTCTCATAGTGTCTCTCTCTCTCTCTCTCTGCGTGTGTCTGTCTTTGTCTCTGTTATTCTGTCTTTCTGTCTCTGTCTCTAACTCTGTCTGTCTTCTGTCTGTTTGTCTGTCTCTGTCTCTCTCTGCTTGTATCTGTCTTTGTCTCTGTCATTCTGCCTTTCTGTCTCTGTCTCTAACTCTGTCTGTCTGTCTGTCTGTCTCTGTCTCTTTCTCTCTCTGCTTGTATCTTTCTTTGTTTCTGTCTTTCTGTCTCTGTCTCTAACTCTGTCTGTATGCCTCTCTCTCTCTCTCTCTCTCTCTCTCTCTCTCTCTCTCTCTCTCTCTCTCTCTCAGAGTGTGTGTGTCTCTCTCTGTGCGTGTATCTGTATCTGTCTTTGTCTCTGTCATTCTGTCTTTCTGTCTCTGTCTCTAACTCTGTCTGTCTGTCTGTCTCTCTTTCTCTCTCTGCGTGGATATGTCTGTCTCTGTTATTCTGTCTTTCTGTCTCTGTCTCTAACTCTGTCTGTCTGTCTCTCTGAGTGTCTCTGTCTCTATCTGCGTGTATCAGTCTGTCTCTTTGTCTCTGTCATTTTAATTTTTGTCTTTCTGTCTCCAACTTTATCTATCTGTCTATCTCTCTCTCTGTCTCCCTGTCTGCCTTTCTCGACAAGGTGACCCGTTCTGAAATTCAGACAGCCACGCACACCTGTAAATCTCCTGTTTCAGCGGTCATAATGTATATCCGCTTGGCATACATACCTACATGAATAGATGGTGGGGGTGAAACAATGTGACCAAGCAAGCGGAACGGCCCTGATTGCACCAAGACGTTCAAAGTCCACCTCCACGGGCGGACCCTGAGCGGTGCTGGCTGACACAGTTTTTGGTTTCAATGTTTGGGTAAGGTTTTCTTTGTTTTCCTTTTCCTCTCTTTCTTCTTTTCTTTTCTGTCTTTTGTTTGGCTCCCCCCCCCCTTTCCTTCCTTCTCTGACGCTGACACAGTTTTCTGTGTTCATGTTTTGGTCATTTTTCTCCCCCCCCCCCCCCCAACCCCCGTTTTTTATACATATTTTTTTCTTTTCTTTCATTTAAAAAAACCTTTCTTTCTTTCTTTTTTTCTTTCGTTCTTTTTTGTGTGTGTGTGTGTGTGCTCTTTTCCTTGTCTTGTGCATCATGAGTTGTCACGTGATCTGATATGCTAATTAAGAAGCTAAATGAATGGCCTCGTCATCGAGGAACGAATATATTAACCGTATTATTATTATTATTATTATTATCTTGTTGTTGTTGTTCTTCTTCTTCCGAGTCTTCTTCTTCTTCTTCTCGTTATTATCATTATTATTAGTGTTGTTGTTCTTGTCGTTATTGATGCTGTTGTTGTTGTTCTTATTGTTATTGTTGTTGCTGTTGTGTTGTTGTTCTTGTTATCAGCATCATTATGATGATGATGATGATGATTATTATTATTGTCATTATTTTTCTTTCTTTCTTTCTTCTTCATCTTTTTGTTATTATTATTGTTATCATCATCGTTGTTGTTGTTGTTCTTGTTATTATTATTGTTATCATCATCATCTCTTCAGTTTTCTGTCTTTAGTGAAGGGGGGGGGGGGGGGGGGGGGGCTTGGGGATGTTCTCATCAGCTTGCAGAATGTGTGCCAGTACGTCAGTACCATAATGATACGTGCGCCGTACTTACTTTGCAGTACACGTCAGGAAGGCGAAGAGGTTCTGTCCACTGCTGGGATAAGAGCAGCGCCTCTTTCTCTGCAAGACAGGTTTTATGAGACGGCGGCATCATACGTGCCCGTGATGAACACACACACACGAACACATTCACTGACACACTTTCGCGCACGCACGGACAGCACACATGACACAATCACGCCGCACAAACGAACACACACACACACACACACACACACACACACGCACACACACACACCGCGCACGCACACACTGACACTCGCACTGTGACAAGTTCGAGGGCATTCCGCGAGCACACACACGCACATATAAACAATCACATGTAATCAAACACAGAAACAGACACACAGACGCTGACAGACAGACAGACACACACACAGCAAAAAATCAGCGTCACTGATGTGAAATCATCAGGCCAAGGGAGATAACTGTCCAGATGTGGAATCTTTGGTAGACATACTATTCTCCCTTGTAATGTGTGTGTGCGTGTGCGTGTGCGTGTGTGTGTGTGAGAGAGAAAATGGATATGTCTTGTCGTGTAATTTATTTTGTGAAAAATATGACATTCACTCAGACTGTGTGAAATACATGGGGATTCACACTCAGGGGCGGACTGCAGATGGTAATTTGAAGTGCTTGCATGCTTGAGACAAGTAAAACTTTCAGATTCTCGTGTTCGATCCCAAGAGGTGCAAGACAGTTTTATGATGACCTTTTTGAAAATTATATTAGATCTCTCTCTCTCTCTCTCTCTCTCTCTCTCTCTCTCTCTCTCTCTCTCCCTCTTTCAGCTTTGCCAGCATGTTGGTGTCCTGTTTGCGTTTGTCACTCAGTCCACTGACCAGTTGCTGAGCTCTCTCACTCAGCACGGCTGCTGAGTCTGCTGCCCTGGACTCCTTGCCTTCAGCATCATCCACACTCTTTGAGGCCATGCTCTGTCACATGACAAGGCAGAAACTAAGACATCCCCCCACCCACCCACACATAGCCCCCTCCCCCACTAAATAATGGAGTATGACTGCCTGGTCGGGGTGAAGACAGTCATGCACGTAACATCCCACTTGTGTATAAGAGTGAATGATGTGGGAGTTACAGCCCATGAATGAAGAAGAAGAAGACATAAAACATGTTCTTCTTCTTCTGCGTTCACTCGTATGCACACGAGTGGGCTTTTACGTGTATGGCCGTTTTTACCCCGCCATGTAGGCAGCCATACTCCGTTTTCGGGGGTGTGCATGCTGGGTATGTTCTTGTTTCCATAACCCACCGAACGCTGACATGGATTACAGGTTCTTTAACGTGCGTATTTGATCTTCTGCTTGCATATACACACGAAGGGGGTTCAGACACTAGCAGGTCTGCACATATGTTGACTTGGGAGATCGTAAAAATCTCCACCCTTTACCCACCAGGCGCCGTCACCGTGATTCGAACCCGGGACCCTCAGATTGACAGTCCAACGCTTTAACCACTCGGCTATTGCGCCCGTCAGACATAACACATCAAGGATCCCACTAAGACCCCTTTGTGAGCTCCCCCCCCCCCCCCACCAAGAAAAGGTATGAGAAACTACTTAACTGTACCACTAGGCAGTCATGTATACTGTCATGTGCAAGATGTCACACACATGCATCATACGCATGCACTGCACACATACATGCACACTACACACACATCTGCACACTAACACTGGGCTGACAAAACTTTGAGCAAATTCATATTGTAAAGCACTTTCAGATATTTGAACGCATTATGCAAATGTATTAATAAGCTAATTTTATTATTGTTACTATTATGATTATTATCATTGTATTTATTTTGAGGAGAAAAACCCCCAATGACAACAACAATCCAGAACAAGAGAGGGAAGGCCTTCAAGACTCACTTGTGATACACTTAAAAAAAAAAAATCGAATCGTTGAAATGTGTCCTGTATTTGTTATTATAAAGCTTCGGGTTAAAAAAAAAAAAAAAAAAAAAGTCCAAACGACAGATTCGAGCCACGCATGTTCGGATGAGAAAAAAAACTGGTTTACCCATTACAATATCGTGGCTCCTTAACTGACGTTAAAAAATATAACATTTAAACATGCTTTTTTAAAGGGCGATAAATCGATTGCGGTATTCACAGTGAGAACGCTGTTTGAATCATATTATTCTGGTGTATCTTGGGCATTGAAAAAATCTTTAAGGGCAATTAAAAATTCTTTTTAAGTCCGCGGTAAAGGATACGTGGCTATCGCCACAATCACACTGCAACATTTAGCCGTTTTCTCTGGATCTAGATAGATGTACAAGTTTAGTTACACCCCGTTGACACGGTCGATTCAATTTCTCTTTTATGTTCATTCTAGTTTTATAGTTTTAAAGTTGATATGAAAATTGAAATTTGTTAAACTTATAACATGTAGAGCCAAGTACAAGTACTTCTAAACGTCGTATGAAGTGAAAAGGACTTCATTTTGAGAAAAGTCAAGACTGGAATTTTTTACGTTTCATCAATTCAAGGGTATTGACTCTCATGGTTTATTTTTTTAAACCGTGAATTCCGACTGCTTCTGTGGATATTTTTAAGCTTATTGCAGTTTGGGGCATAATCCAGTAAGTGATGAGGCGTTCACAAATCTTTCTCTGAATAAATATTTAACGATCTCCTTCTCCAACTTTCCATCACATGTTATCGCGTATTGTCGATTGAATGTAGGATTGAACGGGCAGGTCAACAACTTGAAACAAAATGACGTCGTTCGCGTTCGCGACGCGCTTTGAATATGCATAAATATGTGTACGCAATTGATTTTTGCCCATGACCTTCAGGGCTCAGCCAATAGATCTATAAAGTCCACTCGTCGTATTGATTTTAGTATTTTCCCCAAAAGACCACCTGGGCGAATAGTGGAAAGCCGTGTACACTTAGAGTAAAACACACAAGCTTTTTATGTATTGAGTATAATTTCAAAATGTAGTGTTTAAGATGAGAAAGATCAGTTTAAAGCAAATTAAGGCCCCTAGCATTAATTACAGATTAATTTCCCTTCTTTACTATCTGCAGCAAAGCCATGCAAAATAAATATAACTTCCATGCTTAGCAAAAGAAGTTCCTGTTTGAACAAAAATTGATAAAAATGACTGCTCTTGCTGTTGTGTCAGAATATCAGATCAAAGTGCCAAGTTCAGGGGAAAAAAAAAAAAAAAAAATATATATATAACAGTAAATTCAGTTTGCATATAATTTGGCTTCTTTAAAAAAAATTTTGTGTGCCCATCCCAGAGGTGCAGTATTGTTTTAAACAAGATGACTGGAAAGAACTGAAATTTTCCTATTTTTACGCCAAATTTGGTGTCAACTGACAAAGTATTTGCAGAGAAAATTGCAATGTTAAAGTTTACCACGGACACACATGAGATTTGCTCACGTGTTTTTTATGATCACACGTATACTGTAATATGCAGAGATTTTACACATACAGCTGTGCATGCACACAAGTGTATTGGTGGTCTATTGGTTTTTGCTGTATCGTTTTTATCATGTTCTTTGTTGTCTGCATAAGTAAATTGCTCATTGTTGCTTTTACTTTGCTCATTGCTGCGTGAATGTTGAATAAAATCACATAATATGGATGAGAATATTTTTGACACCCACATTACACACACACACACACATGCACGCACCTGCAGACTCTGTGACAGATAGAAGATTTGTTTCATTGACTCAGGTGTGTTCGCTCAAAGTGAGTCTGTGTAATTGTGAACACTGTCTTGGATGTCCATGTATACATGTGTGTGTGTGTGTGTGTGTGTGTGTGTGCGTTCATGGTAAACTTTCACACTGGTTTTTTTTTTTTTAACTACCGCGAATGATATGAAAATAAAACAAGTAGACTGGTAGATGTAAGACCTTTCTAGTCACTCTCTTGGTGATGAAGTTATAAGCAGGGTGAGAGGTTAAAGGTCAAGGTCATCACGTGGGCCTTTTTTTTCTTCTTTTTTTCAAGTAATGTCATGATTGAGCGTCCACTGTTATTATCTTTGTTTTGTAGCCCAACTAAACGCACAGGGTCAATCATCATGGGCGCTGTCGTTGCGATGGTGACCGGTCACAGTTACAGAGTGACCTCTGTTGAGTTTAGAGGTCAACGGGGAAGGACACAGACCATTATTTATGATAGACAAAGCTTGTCAGTTCAGGAAAGGTAGGTTAACACAGCACACAACCAATCTTTATCAAATTTGGTACCTGTGCGTTTTTCCAGGGTGATACCAGAAAACCCCGTAGAGAGTCAAGGTCGTCAGACAAAATTCAAGGCTTCAACATGGGATATTTGAAAGGGAAATATGATGGCGACAGCGACTGGGATTTTTCACCCATTTGTAATCAAACGTAGTCTTTCTTTTTTTTTTTCTCCACAAACAAAACACCATTGAAAGTCAAGGATAACAATAAAGGTCATTGTATTATTTAGAATGCCTGGTTGCGAAGATGGTCTAGCTCCTATGTACTATTGTTTTCTCTATTTTTAAATTTTTTTTCCAGTTCCATAATTCCTGTGATCCTGAGAAGAATTCTCCAGATCCACTGGCCCGACACCATCAGCAACGCAGACCTGTGGCAACGTACCAACCAGCTGCCAGCCGAGGATGAAATCCGGCGCAGGAGATGGGGATGGATCGGGCACACCCTGAGGAAGCCAGCCAGCAACATCACAAGGCAGGCACTATCATGGAACCCCCAAGGAAAACGAAAAAGAGGAAGGCCAAGAAACACCTGGCGACGTGACCTTGAGGCAGAAACCAAGAGGATGGGATATACCTGGAGACAGCTGGAGAGAATAGCCCAGGACAGAGGACTCTGGCGGACTGTTGTCGGCGGCCTATGCTCCAGGGGGAGTGATGGGCCTAAGTAAGTAAGTAAGTAATTCCTGTGATGGACGAAGTGGTATCACACGTGAATCATGAAGATTAACACTGTTTAAAACAGTGTATAAGCCAGTTCCTGTTTGTTGTCTCGAACTGTACCAAGGTAACGGTACCGTTTTTTCATGTGCTTTGTCTGAAATGAATGTTGATTGCTTTCTTATGATTTTCATCAGAGTTTGAAAGATCAGTAATTGCTGTGTAATGAGTAATTTTGATGAGCAGACTGCAATTGTTACCTCTGCAGTCATTGGTGTAAAAAGTGAGTAACATTTTTTTTTTTTTTTTGCGTGTGTGCGCTTATGTGTACATGTGGAGGTGTTTTGGTATGAGTATGTGAAAGTCTAATGTGTGTGTGTGTGTGTGTGTGTGTGTGTGTGTGTGTGTGTGTGTGTGTGTGTGTGTGCGTGCGTGCGTGCGTGCGTGCGTGCGTGTGTGTGTGTGTGTGTGTGTGTGTGTGTGTGTGTGTGTGTGTGTGAATCCACACAACTCTAATTTGTGTGTATGAAGCCCTGAAATTAATATTGTTGTCGTTGACAGTTATGTAGACGTATTACTGATAGATTGACTGGGTATTGTCATTCATAATTATGCGTATGGTTGTCACTGTTTCTTTTTCCTGGACAATATGCAGAACTGAACGTGAAAGATACTCATGTGACTTGTATCTTTTTCTTTCTTTTTTAAGATCTGGTATATCTGCTTGTTTGTGAATAATATACAATCTGGGCATTTTGAACTGTGCGTTGTGTTCTTTGTGTGTTATGATGTGTGTGGGTAATTGTACAGACATGTGCATGTGTTTGTATGAGAGTGCGCGCATGTGTGTATATGTCTGGTGTGTGTGTGTGTGTGTGTGTGAATACATTCAAGTCTGCTGTGTGTGTTTGTTTGTTTGTTTGTTTGTGTGCGTGTGTGTGTGTGTGTGTGTGTGTGTGTGTGTGTGATGACAACAGCTGAACACGCTTACATGTTCGAAATTCGACCAGACTAACGAACTGGCCCCCATACTGAGTCGAAATACAATATACCTTCAATTGGAGAAGACACCAATAATGCTATCGTGTTTGATACAAGAATGCTATCGTGTTTGATGCAAGAATGATATCGTGTTCGATACAGCGTTGATAACTTCTTTCTTTCTTTCTCGGTACGAGCCAGGTCCCGTTGTATATATGTTAATCTAGTGGTAGTAGTGGTGATGGTAGTAGCTGTAGTAGTAGTAATAAATTGCGAAGCTTTTAAAGAGTCTCCTCATTCTTTCACGATGACACAGTTTAGTAGAAATAGGGTTGATGTTCCACGCTTCGCTATCCAATGTACTTATTCGTACAGAACTGTGAAAGATCGGCCCAGGTGAAAATTTTTAAAGAATTGCCCAGTTGATTCTTTGGTGGATCAGTGGATGGTGCTTTATTTTAGATGAGGTGACAGTTTGTTTCATATGTCAGTAACTATGTCACTTAAGCAAAACTTTCTTATTTTATTTCACGTCTCTGGGTCGGTGTATATTCGCTATCGTTTATCTGTGTCTGTCTGCCTCTCTCTCTCTCTCTCTCACACAAACTCACACGCACGCACCCCCCCGCCCCCCCCCCCACACACACATATGCTTGTATACGCTTGTGTTGGCAAGGATTTTGCACTATATGGGGGAACATGTGCACGTGGGTGGGATGGGCATGGTCAAATTGTATCCGAGAATTTGTGTTCAGTGGTGTGTGTGTGTGTGTGTGTGTGTGTGTGTGTGTGTGTGTGTGTGTGTGTGAAATGGAAATGCAATTGTGTATTTCTTTATCACAATATTCTTGTGTACACACACACACACACACACACACATATATATATATATACATATATACATTATGTTGTAGATCTAGGAAGGGGCGTTGGTCCACGTCTCTGATGCAGGGCACGGCTCATGGCTGACAAGGCCAATTGCGGGAAAAGCAGAGTCGGCCCCAGCGGTTGCAAGGGAAAGTCTGGTCTGGGTTCGCGGCTGCAGCGTCGTGGTTCTTCGCCTCCTTCTGCGTTTGTCCTCAAGGCTGGCCCTGCGCGGTTGTTTTCGAAGGAGGAGGACAGCTTGGTGGATGGTGCGTCGCCAGGTCTCTCGATCAGCGGCTACTGCGGACCACTGGCGATGGTCAATGTGACAGGCACTCGAGAGCTTTCTTCAAGGAGTCTTTGTATCTCTTCTTGGGTGCTCCTCTGTCACGGTGGCCAGTGGACAGTTCGCCATACAGCGCGATCTTGGGGACAGGCGGTGGTCCTCCATCCTGGACACGTGCCTCTGCCCAACGTAAGCTGGGTCTTTAGCAGCACGTGCCTCGATGCTGATAGTCTTTGCCTGCTCCAGACCTCGGACATTTGTGATGTAGTCCACTCCCAGTGATGCTGAGGTTGGTGGCGAAGGGTCCTATCGCACGGTGAACAGATAAGAAGTCGTTGGGGTCCCGTTCGCTACCAAGCTTTCGTAGCCAAATACAAAGATGGCCAGTACAAACTTCTTACAAAGCAGTTGATCTTTGTGTCTTTCTTTTAGAGGTGGTTTGTTGTTCATATCTCATGTACAGCCTAGCAAAATCGTCTGTTTTCTATTCAGTCTGTCGTTCATCTCCTATCGATCTTGGCGTCAGCGAATGTGCTGCCTAGACTCACACGCTGACTGCAGGACCCGCACATCACCTCTGTTACCATGTTGATGTAGGACAGGAATTCCTTTGTGGGGCAGGCACGTGGTGGATCTTCGTCTTTTTCCGAGAATGGTAGTGTGTGTGTGGTGTGTGTGTGTGTGTGTGTGTGTGTGTGTTGTGTGAATATTATATTTTATCAATATTGTACAACATACACACAACCATTATGTTGATTATTGTTGCCTATCATTTGCTTGTTTTTCTCTTCATCTGCTCTTCTCTCTCTCTCTCTCTCTCTCTCTCTCTCTCTCTCTCTCTCTCCTCTTTTTTTTTCTTCTTTTTCCTTTTTTCCTTCTTTTTGATTTTTATTTATTTATTTTTAATAATATTATTTTTTAAATTATTATTTTCATTGATGGCTTGATGTAAAAAAGCAGTTGTTGCTTATTCATTTTTCCATCGTGAAATAAAATCTTGACTTGACTTGACTTGACACACACACACACAGGCACGCACGCACGCACGCACGCACGCACACACACACACACGCACATACACACACACACACACACA
This sequence comes from Babylonia areolata, assembly GCF_041734735.1. Classification (NCBI taxonomy): domain Eukaryota; kingdom Metazoa; phylum Mollusca; class Gastropoda; order Neogastropoda; family Buccinidae; genus Babylonia; species Babylonia areolata. The sequence goes on along the minus strand of NC_134895.1, from coordinate 53,295,869 downwards.
CACACACACACACACACACACACACACACACACATTCAATGATGATCGCGGCTGTTAAACGATCCTGAGCAAAGCTATCTATTGGTCCATGGACTCAATAACTATGTGCTGATAAGAACAATCTTGTTGGATGGGCGGAAAAGCTTTGGCCTTGAGCTGTCGTGTCTTTCGACAAGTCAGTGTTTGTGTGGACAGTTCGTTGTCAGCGGGTAGCCAGAGTGTGAAGGCAAGTACTTATACAGCAGTTAAGCCCAGTATCATGCTAATAATGTATGAATATTCCGCCTGTTACAGTGTTTGAAGAATACGTTATTTATCAGAGCGAATCCTGTATATCTTGTCTAATCATCGGCTCATAATGGATAAATGAATATTCCGCCTGTTACAGTGTTTGAAGAATACGTTATTTATCAGAGCGAATCCTGTATATCTTGTCTAATCATCGGCTCATAATGGATAAATGAATATTCCGCCTGTTACAGTGTTTGAGGTATGCATTATTTATCAAGGCGAATCACGTATACTTTGCTAGTTGTCAGGTAGTAGTGGATAGATATTCTTGCTCTCTTGCATGGTCTTTGAGGTATACGTTAGATATCAAGGCAATTCAGGCATATCATTCTTATAATGGATAGATATTCCAGCTTTTCGTGGTGTTTGAGGTATTGGCTATACATTTCTTGCATAGGTAGGCCAGGTATCATGCGAATAAATGTTCTACCTGTTACAGTGTGTGTGTGTGTGTGTGTGTGTGTGTGTGTGTGTGATGGTAGGTGAGGGCTGAAAACAAGTGCACGTTTACAACCCCCTGCAGCTCTGCTGTCAAACAATGGCATCGCTCAGTCCAACGGATGTGTTCGTGCGAGTCTTCCAATACCGCATCTGCCGGGGTGGGAGTGTGTGGGGCCATGTTTGGGTTCTCTCCAGTGGGGCCATTTTAGGGTTCTCTCCAGTGGGGCCATTTTGGGTTCTCTCCAGTGGGGCCATTTTTGGGTTCTCTCCAGTGGGGCCATTTTTGGGTTTTCTCCAGTGCTGCTAATTTGGATTCTCTCCAGTGGGGCCATTTTTTGGTTCTCTCCAGTGGGGTCATTTTTGGGTTTTCTCCAGTGAGGTCATTTTTGGGTTCTTTCCAGTGGGGCCAATTTTGGGTTCTCTCCAATGGGGCCATTTCTGGGTTCTCTACAGTGGGACCATTTTTGGATTCTCTCCAGTGGGGCCCTTTTGGGGTGTGTTCAATGGGGCCATTTTGGGGTTCTCTCCAATGGGGTCATTGTTGGGTTCTCTCCAGTGAGGCTATTCTTGGGTTCTTTCCAATGTAGAGAGCCGTATGCTATGCCTGCTATGATACCACCTCTTCCCAAAATAGCCTCCCTTGCCTGCCCTTCCTTGTCTTTAGTTTCTACAGTTTTAGAGTTATGCATGCATGCGAATGACTGGTGCGAAAGTGCTTTGATTTGTCTCTGCACAAGATTCAGCGCTATATAAATACCATTATTATTATTATTATTACAACTCGTGTCGTGTGTCTTTGTATTACCAAGAGTAAACTGCATTTGTTTGTTGTGTAATGGTTTCTCCAGTCAATGGGAAACCATTTACAGCTTTGTCTTTTGTGAAGGACTATGACTCTCAAACTAGGAGGCAAAATTGCACTGGCTCTTAGTGCTGCAGCCTTGTGGGCTAGTTGGCCTTTGGGAACCATCCCAACGCCGACTGTCCTAAAACCCTCTTGGCCGAGAGAGTGGGGGTGTACTTGGGCAAGACACTCTCCACTATAATCAAATTCTAGCCCAAATAGTCGGAACAGCAGTTGCCTCCTCTGCTGTTCTGATGGTCATAGTCGGACACGACTGACTATCATATATATATAATGCTTTAAAAACCAGAGGCGAAGGAGGAGGGAGAAGGGTGTGAGAAGAGGTAAAACGATTAAGGGGGAAACTTCCAACTGCTTATGTACACATCACGTGAACGTCACTAAAAAAAGAAATAGAAATATTGTTTCCTCTCCACAACAGCACCCACACCATCCAAAGTCCCTCGTCTTGGAAACCAGCCGACACTGAAGAAGAAGAAGAAGGACGACGTCCAGGTCAGGAAGGATGTCAGGGCCCAGTGTGGAGGTCGTGCTGAAGAACGCCTGCTGCAGTATAGGGGAAGGTCCTCACTGGGATGACGCCTCCCGGAGCCTGCTGTTCGTGGACATCAAGAACCTGGACGTGCACCGCTACAACACGGACACTGGGGAGGACGAGGTCCGTCACCTCCGTGAGTCACTGCTCTGTGCCGTGAAATGTGTTGGTGATGATGATGATGATGGTGGTGGTGGTGTTGATGTTGATGATGATGATGATGATGGTGTTGATGTTGATGATGATGATGATGATGATGGTGGTTGTGGTGGTTATGTTGATGATGATGATGATGGTGGTGGTGGTGGTGATGATGATGATGATGGTGGTGATGATGATGATGATGATGATGATGGTGGTGGTGGTGGTGGTGATGATGATGATGATGGTGGTGATGATGATGATGATGGTTGTGGTGGTTATGTTGATGATGATGATGATGATGGTTGTGGTGGTGATGTTGATGATGATGATGATGGTGGTGGTGGTGTTGATGATGATGATGATGATGGTGATGGTGTTGATGATGATGATGATGATGATGAGGAGGAGGAGGAGGAGGAGGAGGTCCGCCACCTCCGTGAGTCACTGCTCTGTGTCATGAAATGTGTTGTTGATAACAGTGATGGTGATGATGATGATGATGATGATGAGGAGGAGGAGGAGGAGGAGAATGTTCGCCACATTCGTGAGTCACTGCTCTGTGTCATGAAATGTGTTGGTGATAATAGTGATGACGATGATGATGATGATGATGATGACGATAGGAGGAGGAAGAGCAGAAGAAGAAAAAGAAGAAGTAAGGATGATAATGTTTAGGAGGTGCTTGCGTGCGTGCGTGCACGCGCGCGCGCGCGCGTGTGTGTGTGTGTGTGTGTGTGCCTGTCTGTGTGTCTGTCTGTGTCTATGTCTCTGTGTGTCTGTGTCTGTGTGTCTGTGTGTTTCTTTGTTGTTGTTATTTCTTCTTTCCTCCTTCATCCCTCCTCCTTCCTTCCTTCCTTTCTTCCACCTCCCTCCCTCCCTTCCTTCTTCCTTCCTCCCTCCTCCTTCCTTCCTTCTTCCTTCCTTCCTCCCTTCTCCTTCCTTCCTTCTTCCTTCCTTCCTTCCTCCCTCCTCCTACCTCCCTCCCTCTCTTCTTCCTTCCTCCTACCTTCCTTCCTTCCTTCCTCCCTCCTCCTACCTTCTGTTGCTGTGAGTTCCAGGGGACACGGTGAGTCTGGTGGTGCCACGCAGGGCCGGAGGGTACATGGTGGGGCTGGGCCGCCGGCTGTCCGTCCTGGAGTGGGACACAGGCATGGTCAGCACCGTGCACGAGGTGGAGACGGACAGAGGAACCCGCTTCAATGACGGCAAGTGCGACGCGAAAGGCCGCTTGTGGGCAGGTATGGGTTAAGTTGATGTGTAACGGTACCACGAAATATAAATGAGTCAGGTTGATATGTAATGTACCACAATAAATGAGTTATGTTTTTATGTACGGTAATGTACCACGAAATATAGACGAGTTATACTGATATGTAGTGTACCACAAAATACAATAATGCGATGTGAAAGGCCAGTTAGGTATAAGTTATATTTATATGTAATGTACAACAAAATACAATAATGCGACGCTAAACGCCGGTTAGGTATGAGTTATATTGATATGTAATGTACACTCCCCGAAAACGGAGTGTGGCTGCCTACGTGACGGGGTAAAAACGGTAATACACGTAAAGGCCACTCGTCTACATACCAGTGAACGTGGGAGTTGAAGCCCACGAACGAAGAAGAAGAAGAAGAAGATATGTAATGTACCACAAAATACAATAATGCGACGCTAAAGGCCGGTTAGGTACGAGTTATATTGATATGTAATGTTCCACAAAATATAAATGAGTTATACTGATATGTAAAGCACCAAAAAATATAAATGAGTTATACTGATTTGTAATGCACCACAAAATTCATTAATGCGACGCTAAAGGCCGGTTAGGTATGAGTTATACTGATATGTAATGTACAACAAAAATACACTAATGCGACGCTAAAGGCCGTTTGTGGGCAGGTGTGAGTTACGTTGATATGTAACGTACCACAAAATACAGGAAATCTTTTTGCCGTTAAGTTATTATGAATTGAAAAGTTTGATGTCCGCTATTCTGATCGTACCTTGCCATGCCCCGTGACAGGATCGGAAAGGCATTGGAGGTATACTTCTGATTCAGTGGTCACCATTGTTCAGAGTTCGACACCCTGTTTCGGCATGGTGTTGTGTCCTTGGGAAAGGTACTCTACTCCGAATTTCCTTACTGCGCCCAGGTGTGAATGGGTTCCTGGGATTGTTGGGGAAGGTTAAAAAGGCGGAAAAGGAGGATTGTGCCCTGCCTTCCTCTGCCGAGCCCTAGACACAGTGGATAATGATTCACTGCCTTCCAATACAGTGGATATGAATTCACTGCCTTCCTATGCCCAGCCCTTGACACAATGGATATGAATTCACTGCCTTCCAATACAGTGGATATGAATTCACTGCCTTCCTATGCCGAGCCCTAGACACAGTGGATAATAATTCACTGCCTTCCAATACAGTGGATATGAATTCACTGCCTTCCTATGCCGAGCCCTAGACACAGTGGATAATGATTCACTGCCTTCCAATACAGTGGATATGAATTCACTGCCTTCCTATGCCCAGCCCTTGACACAATGGATATGAATTCACTGCCTTCCTATGCCGAGCCCTTGACACAATGGATATGAATTCACTGCCTTCCTATGCCGAGCCCTTGACACAATGGATATGAATTCACTGCCTTCCTATGCCGAACTATGGACACAGTGGATATGAATTCACTGCCTTCCTATGCCGAGCCCTTGACACAATGGATATGAATTCACTGCCTTTCTATGCCGAGCCCTTGACACAATGGATATGAATTCACTGCTTTCCTATGCCGAGCCCTTGACACAGTGGATACGAATTCACTGCCTTCCTATGCTGAGCCCTTGACACAGTGGATATGAATTCACTGCCTTCCTGTGCCCAGCCCTTGACACAATGGATATGAATTCACTGCCTTTCTATGCCGAGCCCTTGACACAATGGAAATGTAATTCACTGCTTTCCTATGCCGAGCCCTTGACACAATGGATATGAATTCACTGCCTTCCTATGCCGAGCCCTAGACACAATGGAAATGAATTCACTGCTTTCCTATGCCGAGCCCTTGACACAATGGATATGAATTCACTGCTTTCCAGTGCCGAGCCCTAGACACAATGGATATGAATTCACTGCCTTTCTATGCCGAGCCCTTGACACAGTGGATGTGAATTCACTGCCTTCCTATGCCGAGCCCTAGACACAGTGGATATGAATTCACTGCCTTCCAATACAGTGGATACGAATTCACTGCCTTCCTATGCTGAGCCCTTGACACAGTGGATATGAATTCACTGCCTTCCTGTGCCGAGCCCTTGACACAATGGATATGAATTCACTGCCTTTCTATGCAGAGCCCTAGACACAATGGAAATGAATTCACTGCTTTCCTATGCCGAGCCCTTGACACAATGGATATGAATTCACTGCCTTCCTGTGCCCAGCCCTTGACACAATGGATATGAATTCACTGCCTTCCTATGCCGAGCCCTAGACACAATGGAAATGAATTCACTGCTTTCCTATGCCGAGCCCTTGACACAATGGATATGAATTCACTGCTTTCCTATGCCGAGCCCTTGACACAGTGGATATGAATTCACTGCCTTCCTATGCCGAACTATGGACACAGTAGATATGAATTCACTGCCTTTCTATGCCGAGCCCTTGACACAATGGAAATGAATTCACTGCTTTCCTATGCCGAGCCCTAGACACAATGGATATGAATTCACTGCCTTTCTATGCCGAGCCCTTGACACAATGGAAAATGATTTCACTGCCCCGATAGAACCTTTAACCCTTTCACCTTTAGCAGAAATTTACCAATCTGTTCTCTGTGATTGCCTCTTCTTGTCTGTACAGGTACCATGGGTCCAGAACTGGGGAACGCCCGAGTGGAGCCCGAGGCGGGTGCCCTGTACACCCTGGACGTGGATCGCACTATCCGCAAGCAGGAGGACAAGGTCCACATCTCCAATGGACTGGCCTGGTCACAGGACAACCGGACCCTCTTCTACATAGACTCCACCCCCCGGAAAATCTTCGCTTACGATTTCGACTTGGAGAACGGGACGATTAGTGAGTGGGGTGGATTGGAGGGGAGGGTAGGGGAGGGGGAGAGGGGAGGGGAGGATGTGTGTGTGTGTGTGTGTGTGTGTGTGTGTGTGTGTGTTCAATTTCATTTAATGTCTGTTCATATTGTGTGTGTGTGTGTGTGTGTGTGTGTGTGTGTGTGTGTGTGTGTGTTTGTTCAGTTTCATTTAATGTCTGTTCATGTGTGTGTGTGTGTGTGTGTGTGTGTGTGTGTGTGTGTGTGTGTGTGTTCAGTTTCATTTAATGTCTGCTCATGTGTGTATGTGTGTGTGTGTGTGTGTGTGTGTGTGTGTGTGTGTGTGTTCAATTTCATTTAATGTCTGTCCATATTGTGTGTGTGTGTGTGTGTGTGTGTGTGTGTTCAATTTCATTTAATGTCTGTCCATATTTTTGTGTGGGGGGGGGAGGGGGCGTGGGCGTAGGAGAGAGAGAGAGAGAGAGAGAGAGAGAGAGAGAGAGAGGGTGGTGGGCGAAGGGAATGTTAAGAGGGGGGGGGGGGGGTCTGGGGTTTGGATATGGCGTGTCTATGTTGAAGACTTGGGGAAATGGGACTATTTAGGCAGGGGGCGGGGGGGATCAGGAGGGGGTGGGGGTGGGGGTCGAAGCGAGACACACACACGCACACACACACACACACACACACACACACACACACACACACACAACCGCCCCTCCTCATCCACCGCCCACACAGGAACGTTCTATTCTAATCATCTTTTTTTTTTTTAATTCTTTTTTCTTTTTCTTTTTGTTTGGTGTACATTCTGATCCAAGGCAACAAGCGCACCGCTGTAGAATTTGCCCCGGATACGCTGAGCACCTATGGGTTTCCCGACGGCATGACTATCGACACTGAAGGCAAACTATGGGTCGCCTGCTACAACGCTGGGGCTGTCTATAGGTTTGATCCAGAAACAGGTCAGTGAGGTCAAAAGTTAAAGGTTGGTCAGAACCATTCTCTGTCACACCTTTTCTCCTTGGTCTGAACCATCCTCTGTCACACCTTTTCTCCTTGGTCTGAACCATTCACTGTCACACCTTTTCTCCTTGGTCTGAACCATTCACTGTCACACCTTTTCTCCTTGGTCTGAACCATTCACTGTCACACCTTTTCTCCTTGGTCTGAACCATTCTCTGTCACACCTTTCTCCTTGGTCTGAACCATTCACTGTCACACCTTTTCTCCTTGGTCTGAACCATTCACTGTCACACCTTTCGCCTTGGTCTGAACCATTCACTGTCACACCTTTTCTCCTTGGTCTGAACCATTCACTGTCACACCTTTTCTCCTTGTTCTGAACCATTCACTGTCACACCTTTTCTCCTTGGTCTGAACCATTCACTGTCACACCTTTTCTCCTTGGTCTGAACCATTCTCTGTCACACCTTTTCTCCTTGGTCTGAACCATTCACTGTCACACCTTTTCTCCTTGGTCTGAACCATTCACTGTCACACCTTTTCTCCTTGGTCTGAACCATTCACTGTCACCTTTTCTCCTTGGTCTGAACCTTTCTCTGTCACACCTTTTCTCCTTGGTCTGAACCATTCATTGTCACACCTTTTCTCCTTGGTCTGAACCATTCACTGTCACACCTTTTCTCCTTGGTCTGAACCATTCACTGTCACACCTTTTCTCCTTGGTCTGAACCATTCCCTGTCACACCTTTTCTCCTTTGTCTGAACCATTCCCTGTCACCTTTCTCCTTGGTCTGAACCATTCTCTGTCACACCTTTTCTCCTTGGTCTGAACCATTCTCTGTCACACCTTTTCTCCTTGGTCTGAACCATTCCCTGTCACCTTTTCTCCTTGGTCTGAACCATTCACTGTCACACCTTTTCTCCTTGGCCTGAACCATTCACTGTCACACCTTTTCTCCTTGGTCTGAACCATTCACTGTCACCTTTTCTCCTTGGTCTGAACCATTCATTGTCACACCTTTTCTCCTTGGTCTGAACCATTCACTGTCACACCTTTCTCCTTGTTCTGAACCATTCACTGTCACCTTTTCTCCTTGGTCTGAACCTTTCTCTGTCACACCTTTTCTCCTTGGTCTGAACCATTCTCTGTCACACCTTTTCTCCTTGGTCTGAACCATTCACTGTCACACCTTTTCTCCTTGGTCTGAACCATTCTCTGTCACACCTTTTCTCCTTGGTCTGAACCATTCTCTGTCACACCTTTTCTCCTGGGTCTGAACCATTCACTGTCACACCTTTTCTCCTTGGTCTGAACCATTCACTGTCACCTTTTCTCCTTGGTCTGAACCATTCACTGTCACACCTTTTCTCCTTGGTCTGAACCATTCTCTGTCACACCTTTTCTCCTTGGTCTGAACGATTCACTGTCACACCTTTTCTCCTTGGTCTGAACCATTCACTGTCACCTTTTCTCCTTGGTCTGAACCATTCACTGTCACACCTTTTCTCCTTGGTCTGAACCATTCACTGTCACCTTTTCTCCTTGGTCTGAACCATTCATTGTCACACCTTTCTGCTTGGTCTGAACCATTCACTGTCACACCTTTTCTCCTTGGTCTGAACCATTCATTGTCACACCTTTCTCCTTGGTCTGAACCATTCTCTGTCACACCTTTTCTCCTTGGTCTGAACCATTCATTGTCACACCTTTTCTCCTTGGTCTGAACCATTCTCTGTCACACCTTTTCTCCTTGGTCTGAACCATTCACTGTCACACCTTTTCTCCTTGGTCTGAACCATTCATTGTCACACCTTTCTCCTTGGTCTGAACCATTCTCTGTCACACCTTTTCTCCTTGGTCTGAACCATTCTCTGTCACACCTTTTCTCCTTGGTCTGAACCATTCCCTGTCACACCTTTTCTCCTTGGTCTGAACCATTCCCTGTCACCTTTCTCCTTGGTCTGAACCATCCTCTGTCACCTTTTCTCCTTGGTCTGAACCATTCACTGTCATCTTTTCTCCTTGGTCTGAACCATTCACTGTCACACCTTTCTCCTTGGTCTGAACCACTCTCTGTCACACCTTTTCTCCTTGGTCTGAACCATTCACTGTCACCTTTTCTCCTGGGTCTGAACAATTCACTGTCACACCTTTCGCCTTGGTCTGAACCATTCACTGTCACACCTTTTCTCCTTGGTCTGAACCATTCACTGTCACACCTTTTCTCCTTGGTCTGAACCATTCACTGTCACACCTTTTCTCCTTGGTCTGAACCATTCTCTGTCACACCTTTTCTCCTTGGTCTGAACCATTCACTGTCACACCTTTTCTCCTTGGTCTGAACCATTCACTGTCACCTTTTCTCCTTGGTCTGAACCATTCCCTGTCACACCTTTTCTCCTTGGTCTGAACCTTTCTCTGTCATCTTGGAGTGGAGTGGTCGCCTAGAGGTAACGCGTCCGCCGAGGAAGCGAGAAAATCTGAGCGCACTGGTTCGAATCTTGGCACAGTCGCCAGTTCCCCCCCCCCTTCCCCCACTAGACCTTGAGTGGTGGTCTGGATGCTAGTCATTCGGATAAGACGATAAACCGAGGTTCCGTGTGCAGCATGCACATAGCCCACGTAAAAGAACCCACGGCAACACAATGGTTGTCCCTGGCAAAATTCTGTAGAAAAATCCACTTCGATAGGAAAAACAAATAACTTCACGCAGGAAAAAATACAAAAAAATGGGTGGCGCTGTAGTATAGCGACGCGCTCTCCCTGGGGACAGCAGCCCGAATTTCACACAGAGAAATCTTTTGTGATAAAAAGAAATACAAATACAAATACTTTAACAAAATGTCTTCAGTCACCGATAAAGAACCCACGGCAACAAAATGGTTGTCCCTGGCAAAATTCTATAGAAAAATCCACTTCGACAGGAAAACTAATAAAACTTCTTCTTTTTTTTATATTTTTTTTAAACTGCCTGCAGGAAAAAGAAAAAAAGGATGGCGCTCTCAGTGTAGCAACGCGCTCTCCCTGGGGAGAGAGAGCAGCCCGAATTGCGCACAGAGAAATCTGTTGTGACAAAAAATAGTAATAAATACAATAAATACAATACAGTAAAACAATACAATGCATTTCTCCTTTCTCTGTTTACGCATACCACTCTACTGTTGGCCACTATTCTTTCTCTGTCTCTGGACCTTGCAGTTGGAATGAACTTCCTCCGCACTCAGCTCTTTTCAAGTCTGGCCTTAAAACCCACCTCTTCCCAAAATAGCCTCCCTTCCCTGCCTCATGTCTTCAGTTTCTCCAGTTTTAGAGTTGTCCATGCGTGTGAATGGCTGTTGCGAAAGCGCTTCGATTTTGTCTCTGCACAAGATTCAACGCAATATAGATATTATTATTATCACTATCACCATTATCATCATTGCCTCCTCTCAGGGAAGACCCTGCAGAAGGTGGACATTCCGGCCAGGCAGACCACCTCAGTGTGCTGGGGAGGCAGGAACCTGGACGAGCTGTACGTCACGTGCGCCAGGGTGTACATGTCTGAGGAGGAGTTCCGTTCCACACAGCCACTGGCGGGCTCTGTTTTTAAGGTCCTCGCCACGGGCGCCAAGGGTCTGCCCGCCCATGTCTACGAGGGATAACTGGCGATCGGATCACGGCTGACCGACCTCATTTAATTCTGTTGACGTTCGTCCCCCCAGTTTTATTTTATTTTTTTTATAAGAAAAATAAACAGATAGATAGATCAGTCTGTTTTTGTTTTTTGTTGTTTGTTTGTTTGTTTTTCTTCGGGAGCGGAGGGTGTGTGTGTGTGGGGGTGGGGGGTGGGGGGTGGGGGGGGTGATGACATACACTTGATAAAAATTTATCCTTTTTTGTTAACAATTGAAAAAGAATCAGTTTTTTGTGTGTCGTTTTTATCTATTTTATTTCGTTTGCAGTCAAAACAAAACTATCAAGTTGAACGTAATGCTATTTTATTTTTTATTTTTTATTCATTCAGTTTTTTGTTTGTTCTTTTTACGTATATTTATAAGCATGTGGTACGTCCGCATAAGAAGAAAATAAAATAGATAAATTTTGTATTTGGATTTTGTATTTCGACAGACAACACCGTGATAATGCAACTGAAGGTTATTTGTATTTGCATTTTGTATTTGTATTTCTTTTTATCACAACAGATTTCTTTGTGTGAAATTCGGGCTGCTCTCCCCAGGGAGAGCGCGTCGCTACACTATAGCGCCACCCTTTTTGTTTCTTTTTTCCTGCGTGCATATGTATTAATTCCTATCGAAATGGATTTTTCTACAGGATTTTGCCAGGAACAACCCTTTTGTTGCCATAGGTTCTTTTACGTGCGCTGAGTGCATGCTGCACACGGGACCTCGGTTTATCGTCTCATCCGAATGACTAGCGTCCAGACCACCATCAAGGTCTAGTGGAGGGGGAGAAAATATAGGCGGTTGAGCCGTGATTCGAACCAGCGCGCTCAGATTCTCTTGCTTCCTTGGCGGACGCGTTACCTCTAGGCCATCACTCCACTACTATAAACTTCAACATAACAAAAAGGTTTATTAGCATTAGAAGTGGTCGATTTTGTTTTTGTTTCTGTTTGTTTGGTTGTTGTTTTTCTTTCCATTTGATTGTTTACTTATCTAATAACTGTTTACTTTCCTCTCACGATTTTTTTTATACTAAGAAACAGAAGTACCCTTGCAAGTGAATTGTCGCTGTAGTACTCTGTAATCGTTTACAAATATGTTAATGGTGTATTTCGTCTACAGTGGTATGTATGAACGTGCACAAATTCTGGTAATGATGATGATGATGATATTTCAATTTTAGAAATAATAACCTTCAATGCAAGGGAGAAAAAAACAAACAAAAAAAACTACAACCACCACTTTTACACAATGCAGCAGTGCTAGACTGGAGTACAACTGTTCATCTTGAAAACGTATAAATAAGTTTTTGTTTTTTTTAAATTTAAAACTATTTACTTATCAGGGTTTCTGACACATGGCTCATTTATACATAGGAATATACTTACAAGACAGAGTAAGTGAGTGAGTGAGTGAGAGAGAGAGAGGGAGGGGAGGGAGCAAGAGAGAGGGTGTGTGTGTGAGAGAGGGGGGGGGGAGAGGGAGTGAGAGAGAGAGAGAGTGTGTGTGTGTGTGTGTGAGCGAGAGAGAGAGACAGAGACAGAGAGAGAGAGAGCGGAATACGAACACAAAACGACTATAAATACGGAACTTTTTATTCAGCTGTATGCTTGAACCCCAAACTGAAAGGGAAAATCATACCAATCACACAGTTTTCCAACAACAGATATTGATTAAATTGATTTTTTTCTTTATGAGGGAATCCTTATTTGCACCCTGCCCTCAATGCAAAGGGAGAGAGACCGAGATATAGACAGAGATACAGATGAACAGACAGGCAGACAGGCAGAGTGACAGACAGGCACACACACTCTCTCTCTCTCTCTCACACACACACACACACTCATATGGATCCTACATTTGGTTCCCATGGGCTGAAACTAAAACTACCAGTTCATTCAATACACGAATGATAGATTTCTTTAGAAACCGTATTTCTTCGAAACATTCACATGAAGAAAAGCATACAAAATTTTGCAAACTGCTTCTAGGGGTACATTCTAAAACAATGAATCTGCCAACTCTAGCAGAATTGGGCAGATTTCCAATTGGAATTCATATTGCATGCAGAGTTCTTGACCACTGGACTCATATTCTGGATGCACACGATGATAGCCATATCAAAAAGGTCAATATGTCAATGATGAACCAACCAGACACAATTGAAAGCCCTGGATACTATTTGTAAAGAATATTCTTCACAATGTAGGATTAGGTCATGTTTGGATTAATCAGTCGACATTTAGTAACAGCAGACTTAAATTCACATTACGTCAACAACTAAGAAATAGATATGTACAATTCTGGAAACAGAGAAAAACTGAATACAATAGGTTAGACTTCTACAACAAAATGAAAAGAAACGATTATCAAATTAAGTATTATCTAACTGATAAAATCGATCCTGCTCACAAACAAGCTCTCTGTCAACTCATAAGCGCACATTATTTAAATATCGAACAAGGAAGATATGCCAACATTCCCAGAGAAGAGAGGTTATATGACATATGTGAAGTTGTTGAAGATGAATTACATTTCTTAGATACGTGTGTCTTATTTCATAATTCGCGAAACCTTCTAATTACAACTGCACAGCAGTATGATCATCAATCAAATGTGATCACTAGAAAAATACAAAACAATATCCCCAAACCAAGTGATTTATTCAACTGCCATGACTGTTAAAAAACACTCGCCAACTATGTATTTCATTGCATGCGTTTTAGATGACCGTTTATTTCTTTGTTCCTTTTGTTTTTTGTTGTGTCTATTAATCCATCGGGATTTTATGACAATAAATGAAGTCGAGTCGAGTGGAGTCACACTCACACAATATCATGGCGACAACGTACGCAGCAAGGTTACTACACAGTACATAACGAAGATGTATATAAATGAAAAAAAAAAAAAAAATGCTGAGTTTAAGTTATTATCTGAACAGAAGAGCATATATTTTAAAAGAACACAGACTGCACAACAGTAACTGTATTGTGTTGTATTGTATTGTATTACTCTTTTGTCACAACAGATTTCTCGGTGTGAAATTCGGGCTGCTCTCCTCACGGAGAGCGCGTCGCCACACCCCTTTTTTCAGCCAGCTTGTGTGTTTACTTTCCGATTCAAGTGTGTGGTATTTTTTTGTTTGTTTGTTTGTTTTTTGTTGTTGTTATTGTTGTTGTTAATACAGAATTTTGCCAGAGAAACCCTTTTGTTGCCGTAGGTTCTTTTACATGAGTGTTGCACATGGGATAATAATACTAGTTTTTTCATATTGCGTCTTTCATTAAAATACAGTGATGCTTAAGGCACATTACACGAGTAAAATATAACAAAAATAAAAACTCTACACAAAAACCACAACCACATGTAAAAAAATAAAAATAAAATAAAATAAAATAAAATTTAAAAAATCACCAAAAACCTCCAAAAACCATTCCGTGTGAACGAAACAGTCACCCTAAAACAGCGAACTGGACCAAATATCTTCTACATAATTAAAAACCAAGCATTAAAGCATGCACAGACGATATGCACACACACACACCCACACACACATGCACGCACACAGAGACACGCGCGCGCGCACGCACAGACGCGCACATCATTATGATATATGTATGCATCTGTGTACACACGTCCGAATCACACACACACACACATGCACGCACACAGAGACACACACACGCGCACGCACAGACGCGCACATCATTATGATATATGTATGCATCTGTGTACACACGTCCTAATCACACACACACACACACACGCACACGGGATCTCGTCCAGACCACCGCTCATGAACCAGCGGAGAAGAAAATACCTGCGATTGTGGGATTCGAACCAGCGAGCTCAGTTTCTCTTGCTTCCGAAAGGCGGACGTGTAACCACTAGGCCATCCCAGCCGTGTAGATAACTGAGTTTACATTTGAATGATTTTGTATTTGTATTTGTATTTTGTATTTCTTTTTATCACAACAGATTTCTCTGTGGAGAGCGCGTCGCTACACTACAGCGCCACCCATTTTTGACTCACTTGTGTAAACAAAGTGAGTATGTTTTAACCCGGTGTTCGGTTGTCTCTCTCTCTCTCTGTGTGTGTGTGTGTGTGTGTGTGTGTGTGTGTGCGTGTGTCCGTGGTAAACCTGAATATCGGTGGACTGCATGGAACAGAAAAGCAGGGGAAGTAAACGAGTTACAGAGTGATAAATAAAAAAATGCAAAATACAATGCACACATTACAAACAGAAAAATCCAATTCAATATATAATCATACACAAGCAAGACATGCATTCATATACACACACAGATTGATGTGTTTGTTTTTCGTTCCCCCCCCCTCTCTCTCTCTCTCTACACACACACACACACACACACTCACACACACCACCACCACCACCACACACACACACACACACACACACACACATATATATATATATATATATATATATATATATATATATATATATATAAAACTCAAACCAAAGATACGCCAAGCGTGTGGAGGATAGACACTCCATACTTAGTCCAGTCAGTGCATTCATATGAGTTTCTGCCACAGCTCTCTCTCTCTCTCTCTCACAAAGAGGCAGACAGAAGCACACACACATACTTATTTGTATGGAAACAAGAACATACCCAGTACTACACACACACACACACCCAAAACAGTATGGCTGGCTTCATGGTGTAGTAAAAACACACCAAAAACCCACACAGTATATACAAGTGAATGCGGGAACTGCAACTCGAGAAGAAGAAGAAGAAGAAGAAGAAGAAGAAGAAGAAGAAAGAGGATATGTATTCATTTGGGTAGTTTTCTACTGGAATTATTTCCAGCAGCAGCACCAACTATCTCTTAAAAAGTGTTTGACATAACTGGATTCATAGAATGATGAAATAATGTATGTGATACAAGGCATAGAATCGGTAACCTTTGACAATCTATCATTCCAACCACGGTCCCTAATCGACCTTCCTCACCCTGTCTTCCACCCCCATTCTCTCTAATCCCCTGTCATACACACTCACATACACATGGTCCTGAGGCCGCGGTAGTATTTACAACTTCTTTTCTCTCTCTCTCTCTCTTTTTTTTTTTGAGACGTGCATTTTTAGCGTTGTTTCGAAACTGTTTTGAAGGGGGACGATGGCAGAATGGTACAGATGCTCATCATCTGCCAATGGCAGAATGGTACAGATGCTCATCATCTGTCAATGGCAGAATGGTACAGATGCTCATCATCTGTCAATGGCAGAATGGTACAGATGCTCATCATCTGCCAATGGCAGAATGGTACAGATGCTTATCATCTGTCAATGGCAGAATGGTACAGATGTTGACGGGCGCAATAGCCGAGTGGTTAAAGCGTTGGACTGTCAATCTGAGGGTCCCGGGTTTGAATCACTGTGACGGCGCCTGGTGGGTGAAGGGTGGAGATTTTTACGATCTCCCAGGTCAACATATGTGCAGACCTGCTAGTGCCTGAACCCCCTTCGTGTGTATATGCAAACAGAAGATCAAATACGCACGTTAAAGATCCTGTAATCCATGTCAGCGTTCGGTGGGTTATGGAAACAAGAACATACCCAGCATGCACACCCCCGAAAACAGAGTATGGCTGCCTACATGGCGGGGTAAAAACGGTCATACACGTAAAAGCCCACTCGTGTGCATACGAGTGAACGCAGAAGAAGAGAAGAAGAAGACCTTCCTCACCCTGTCTTCCACACCCATTCTCTCTAATCCCCTGTCATACACACTCACATACACATGGTCCTGAGGCCGCGGAAGTATTTACAACAAGGCATTTTCTTCTTCTCTCTCTCTCCTATTTTTTTTTTTTTTTTTTTTTTGGAGACGTGCATTTTTAGCGTTGTTTCGAAGCTGTTTTGAAGGGGGACGATGGCAGAATGGTACAGATGCTCATCATCTGTCAATGGCAGAATGGTACAGATGCTCATCATCTGTCAATGGCAGAATGGTACAGATGCTCATCATCTGTCAATGGCAGAATGGTACAGATGCTCATCATCTGTCAATGGCAGAATGGTACAGATGCTCATCATCTGTCAATGGCAGAATGGTACAGATGCTCTCATCTGTCAATGGCAGAATGGTACAGATGCTGATCATCTGTCAATGGCAGAATGGTACAGATGCTCATCATCTGTCAATGGCAGAATGGTACAGATGCTCATCATCTGCCAATGGCAGTGTCGGTGATGGATTCCAGGTCTTGCCCTTCTCTCCTTGAGAAACTGAAACTTACAAGTTGACTGTTGAGTTGTTTGTCTGAGAGCAATGGACAAGACTCAGAGAATTCCAAGCTGTCAGGCCGAAGATAGAAAAATGACCTCTTTTCACTGGAGTTCAGGAGGTACAGGGAAACGTTTACCGGATATCTCAACGTTCTGTCAGGCAAGTATGGGTTGAGAAGTTAAGAGGTATGAGAGCATGATGCCACAACTGACGCACTGAAAGCAGACACTGACAACTTAAGACTCTGGCTCGAACAGGTGATCAGTGAAGCGTCTGCAAGAGAGCTATAGCGCTCTGGCTCCTTGACATTTGAGAAGTAATATTTCCATGGCAGACGTTGCAGCCCTGAACAGAATCGGAAAAACTGCCACCAAGATTACCGGGGCTGATCTACCTTCTCTAGACGAAGCGGCTACTCAAAAAGCAAAATCAATCAACCAGGACGAATCACATCTAGCTTTTGGGATTTTCGAGATGCTCCCCTCTGGTCGACGGTACAAAAGTATAAGGACGAAAAACAATCGCTTCGCCAATAGCTTTTTCCCTAAAGCAGTCATGGCCCTGTCTCTGGAACAAATCCAGTATGATAAATAGAATTGTGCAATCAACAACCATCTACCTCAAGATCTAGTCATAAGCCCCATCCACGTGCAATGTGCAGCTTCTGTTCAAACGTGTGTGTGTGTGTGTTTGTGTGAGAGGGAGGGAGGGGGAGAGAGAGAGAGAGAGAGAGAGAGAGAGAGAGAGAGAGAGAGAGAGAGTGTGTGTGCTTGTGCGCGCGCGTGCATGTGTGAGTATGCACAAGTTTTTGTATTGATATGCACATGTATGTATCCTAATTTCTACTGTATCTGTGTTTGTGTATGATTTTCGATTTCTGTTCGTACCTTGTATTGTACTGTTCCCCCACCCCACCCCCAATATTCCTTGTGACCCCGATAAACTTGGTGATAAAGACGTATTCTATTCTAATAAGAACTGCACTGTTTTGGAAAGTCTAAAACTTGGTAGTTTTATCATTGGCAAGGGCGGCTAAAAGAAAGAGCGTTGCAATAACATAGATGAGACAAAATGAAGGTGACAACCAGTTTGTTGGCGGCATCTGAACAGAAAGGGCACGTTTGACTAATCTCACAAAGCGTAAAGTGAGATTTACTCATTTTTCAAAGCTGAAAGTAAAGAATTTTGCACAGACAGTTTACACGTGTCTCCACGTGTCATGACAGAGAACCCAGCTGAAAGCCGAGGTTGTAGACTAAAACGGGAAAAGGCATTTCAAGTCAGAACAAATAATACACTTTGTACTGATCTGTTTCAGATTGTTTCCAGCATATGTCAACGTGAGTGAAGGTTTTGCCATCAGTCATTTTCAGTTTGCTGTGCTTCATCCACCAAGCTTCCTTTTTCAAAGCAGGTTTTAAAAATAAAAGTGACAAGCCAAGTGCGGAGTATCTGAGGCAACGGCAGAAGCATGAAGTTGAGAGATGTCAGCAAACAGATGACAGTGAGATACTGACTGTGGGATGACCAAACTGAGATGCTGTGTATACATTGTCAAATCTACTAGTTCTAGGTTAGAACCTTGTGGCCCTCCCATCTGAACATTCATGGAATAGACTGGTGTCCATTTACATGCATAAACGCATGCAAGTCGGATACAACATGTTCGGTGTATCCACGTTGCCATGCTTCATCCAATGAGTAAAATCATTTGTTCACCCACTGAACTGACACGTGGAAAAAAAACTTTAAAAACATTTCTTTGAAAAATATTTATATGAGTGTTAACCTCTTGAGTGGCAATGATGTATGTGTATATCTCTCTCTGTCTCTCTTTTTACACACACACACACACATATGTATACATATATGTCTGCTAAAATGCTTCAGTATTTGCCAAGAATGTACATATACATCTGCATCGCCTTATTCATAATCCCATTTCTAAAGTTGCTGTTCCCCAGTATGAAAGCTTGATGTGTCTCCTTTAATCAATCATGATGATCAGCGTCCAATCAGGAGACTGGATGACACTTTCACAATAGCGGACAATGAACTACAACCAGGCGCCCAATCAGGAGACTAGATGACACTTTCACAATAGCGGACAATGAACTACAACCAGGCGCCCAATCAGGAGACTGGATGACACTTTCACAATAGCGGACAATGAACTACAACCAGGCGCCCAATCAGGAGACTAGAAGACACTTTCACAATAGCGGACAATGAACTACAACCAGGCGCCCAATCAGGAGATTAGATGACACTTTCAAAATAGCGGACAATGAACTACAACCAGGCGCCCAATCAGGAGATTGGATGACACTTTCACAATAGCGGACAATGAACTACAACCAGGCGCCCAATCAGGAGATTAGATGACACTTTCAAAATAGCGGACAATGAACTACAACCAGGCGCCCAATCAGGAGATTGGATGACACTTTCAAAATAGCGGACAATGAACTACAACCAGGCGCCCAATCAGGAGATTGGATGACACTTTCAAAATAGCGGACAATGAACTACAACCAGGCGCCCAATCAGGAGATTGGATGACACTTTCAAAATAGCGGACAATGAACTTCAACCAGGCGCCCAATCAGGAGATTGGATGACACTTTCACAATAGCGGGCAATGAACTACAACCAGGCGCCCAATCAGGAGATTGGATGACACTTTCAAAATAGCGGACAATGAACTACAACCAGGCGCCCAATCAGGAGATTGGATGACACTTTCAAAATAGCGGACAATGAACTTCAACCAGGCGCCCAATCAGGAGATTGGATGACACTTTCAAAATAGCGGACAATGAACTACAACCAGGCGCCCAATCAGGAGATTGGATGACACTTTCAAAATAGCGGACAATGAACTACAACCAGGCGCCCAATCAGGAGATTGGATGACACTTTCAAAATAGCGGACAATGAACTACAACCACGCCTTGGTGGCTCAATACTGCAGTGTCAAGTCTTGCCAGATTTGAGATTCTTGCACATCTTGTTTCTTGCGACGGGCGCAATAGCCGAGTGGTTAAAGCGTTGGACTGTCAATCTGAGGGTCCCAGGTTCGAATCACGGTGAAGGGTAAAGGGTGGAGATTTTTACGATCTCCCAGGTCAACACATGTGCAGACCTGCTAGTGCCTGAACCCCCTTTGTGTGTAGATGCAAGCAGAAGATCAAATACGCACGTTAAAGATCCTGTAATCCATGTCAGCGTTCAGTGGGTTATGGAAACAAGAACATACCCAGCATGCACACCCCCGAAAACGGAGTATGGCTGCCTACATGGCGGGGTAAAAACGGTCATACACGTAAAAGCCCACTCGTGTGCATACGAGTGAACGCAGAAGAAGAAGTTTCTTGCAAAACAAAGGAGAGGAGCGCGCAATTGCTTGCCGTTATCAGATCAAAAAAAAAAAAAAAAAAAAAAAAATCAAGCAATGATGATGAAAACACCTGCAGTGACCAAAACTTGTATGAAAAGAGAGAGAGAAAAAAAAAGCTCCTGCAGTTATGACTGAATAAGGCCATAAAAAAAACAACAAATGAATACCTGCAGTTACTTATCACATGAAAAATAACCCAGTGGAAAGACAACCTGCATTACCTACCTGACAAGATTTCTGTGGCATCTCCTTGTGAGCTTTGTTGGTAGCTGCCTCAACCTGAGCACTTACAATACAGGCAGTTGTTATATATATATATATATATATATATATATATATATATATAGTTTGTTTGTTTGTTTTTTCTTTTTTTTTCTTTTATAGGAGAAATCAGATGATGCATTAAAGTTCTGCAAATGAGCAGGATTGTCTCAGCATCCTTGGAAGGCTCTTTCCCGTTTTCTTCTTTTTTTTTCTTCTTTTTTGTTTTGTTTTCTTTGTTGTTTCTTTTTGTTCCTTCCATCAATCATTTTTCTCCTTTCTGTTGTCGTTTCTTTCATTCTTTCTTTCTTTTTCTTCTCTCATCTCTTTATTCTGTCTTTTTTCTCTCTCTCTCTCTCTTTTCCCCCTTGTAATCTGTCTTCTTCCCATTGTCATGCTCAAACATTTTCAAGGCCATGCAGCATATAAACACAATACATGGTAGTTCATGCACAATGTCTGAAAGAGGCGAGGTAGACACGTTCTCTCTCTCTCTCTCTCTCTGTGGAGGCATTAGTTTTATGCAAGTTCTTTAAGTACGTGTACATTTGATTTTACCATTTGAGTTGTATGTAGATTTGTATAGTGCTCGGGTATCTTGATGGACATAGATCACATTTATGTAATTTGAGCTCAGTTTCAAAGATAAGATACAGATTCTTACACTCACCATATCTGAATTTAGAAATGGACAGTTTTGCTATCAACAGAATCGTATTGATTTTTTTTTCTCTTTTCATGATCCGTGACGTCCATTTTCGTAGTTCCAAACAACGCTACTTTTTCATTCACGAGGATCACGAAGCAATACAGGCAGTTTGCAGACCATGGGAGAATTGCACATGTAATCTTTGCAGCACTAAGTTTGCTTAGGGAAGTCTACGGAATTAAAGTGTAGTGAGGAACATTCATCATGCTAAGCAAACTTAGCCCTGCTGAGATTGCTAATGCAGCCCGGCCCTACTCCTATGTCACTGGTTTTATGACACACCTGACTGCAGCTGTGCATGTCACAAGTATTTTGGGACTGAGCTGCAAGTTGTTGCTTCACTGTTCATGCCAGCTGTACCTTGTCAATGTCTCACTCTCAGCATCCGTCTCCTTGGCACTGTCTGTGGCGCTGCTTTCTTCCCCAACAAAACAGGCTGAGTCCCGCCGCCCCAGGGCCTTGTCATCAAGTGCACAGGCAGCGCCATGCACCACTGGGTCCACATGCAGCGTCACCTGGTCTCTCCAGGGGCACATCGCAGCATCCCTCAGAATATTCTCCAGCAGCAGAGGCTCCGATTCTGCGGAGCCACTGGCACCCCCGCCAACATCCTGTGAGTTCTGAAAAGCATGAAGAATGTCATCAATGCTGTACGGTCCAATGGTGTCAGTCAGCTGTGAAACAGGCTGACCTGTCTGAGAGTGATCCCTGGAACATGGATTGGCAGAGGTGCCAGAAGAAGTGGGAGTTGCCTGAGGAAGTGGGTTTGTGAGAAGCTGGTCACACATGGGAAGCATGTCTAACTGGGGATGTAACATGTCCCGTGAGCCTGGCAGCCGTGGGGAAGTCAAGCTGAAGGAAGATCTACCAGCTGCCGATGAACTGTTTGTGTTGTGGAACTGTTCTGACCTAGGTACATCAGGGCTGAAGGTGTTCTCATCATCATGTTTTCCATCATCATCATCATCATCATCAGCTGATGACGATGATCCTCCTGTGTCCTCTCCACCCCAGTGTGATGGATGTAGCAAAGGTCTGCTTTCAGACTGAAGTACTGGCAAGGTGTGCTGACTGCTTATCCTTGGCTGCTGAGGCGCCACTTTATATCTGGAGGAACTGCTGGTTAAAGACTGTTCAGCACAACCACTGCCGTCTTGTGAACTATATTCACTGTCATCACTTTGATCATGTGCTGATTCAGACCTATGAAATCCTGCCTCTTGTTCCCTGTCACTGTCACTGCTACGCTCCTCTTCATTTATGTGATTCAGTTCCGATGCACAGGGGTAATGCTGATCGCTGGTCTCAACTGCAGAATAACGGTCTCGGGTCACCCCCGCTGAACCTGCTGAACATACATACAGCAAAATGTTGATGGCACACAACCGCTGATATGTCTATTTAACATGCAAACAGCCTGACATTTAAATCACTTTACCATGCACCAAATTTCCAAGCAGCATTATTTAGTAAACACTTCCTCAATCTTTATGGTTTCATCAGTACTAGACAACACCGTTTTCAACACTGAACCAGTCTCTCACCTTGATGACAAATTTTTCCAAGCATTTTAAAGCTCTCCACAACATGACTGTCACAGCTGGCAATCACATAAATATTTTTTTTAAAGACTCAATTTATCATTTTCTACATTACAGAAATTCTGTCTGCCATTGACAGTGGCATACATTCTATATAAAAAAGAATTTGTTTATCACAAATGTTCAGTGACAGATCATATGAAGTGGAACCACTTCAGCTGAATCTTTTAAAACTATCTTGATTGATTTAAACAAAATAAATCCTTTTCCAGAGTTAAGATATCTTCTCTCTCTCTCTCTCTCCCTTCAGGTTAGGTGTTTCTCCCTTAAAAACTCATAGATATCGCTTCCTTGCCCGATCACCTGAGAGTATGCTTTGTCCATTTTGTAGAAGTGCTCCAAAATCTGAAATTCACTTTTTGCTTTTCTGTTAAAACTATCGCCACATCAGGGAAAAGTATTTACCCCGCAAATTTTTCTCCCGCCCATCAGCGTTTTACATGACACTTTTGATGGCCAGTGACAAACACTGTAAAGCTGTTGCGTGGTATATTTTTGAGGCTTTAAAAAAAGAGGCATTCAGATTTACTGAAAGTGTATAACAGTTAACTTATCAAATTATTAAAAGTTAAAACGTGCTTAAACTTAAATACCTCCTTTAACCGAACGATTATCAATCGCACTGCTGTGTATGTGTATGTCTGTACTATTGTTTGTATGTGTACCGATATGTATTCAATGTTGTTTACTTGATTTTGGCGTTTGTTTTTACTGCACTTTTGTTGTTGTTGCTGTTGTTGTTGGGTTTTATTTGTTTGTTTGTTTTTATTTTTATTTTTTTATTTTTTGTCCTCGTCCCTATGACATGGGCATATGGCCTAGTGCATTAAATCATCTGACTTCTGAGTTCTCTCTGTCTCCCTCATACACACACACACACACACACACACACACACACACACACACACAGAGTCATGCACAAACACACACCTATACTTACAAACAAATTCTAAAATAACAAAAAAATCCCAAAGAAATGAAAGGAAAAAAAGAAACAACAACAACAACAAAAAACCCCCTTGAAAGTAAAGACATACTTTTCATCCACTCTTACTGGAAGACTTAATTCTTAGTACTGCACTGGACACAAAATGTTGGCCAAAAGAGCAAACTGACAGACCCAGTGTGCCACAGCACAGCATATGACACATGATACAGTCTATGACACCTGTTTTACCGTTACTGTCTTGACATGGTACAGTCTGTGACACCTGTTTTATGGTTACTGTCTTGACATGGTACAGTGTATGACACCTGTTTTATGGTTACTGTCTTGACATGGTACAGTCTGTGACACCTGTTTTATGGTTACTGTCTTGACATGGTACAGTCTGTGACACCTGTTTTATGGTTACTGTCTTGACATGGTACAGTCTACATACACCTGTTTTATGGTTACTGTCTTGACATGGTACAGTGCGTGACACCTGTTTTATGGTTACTGTCTTGACATGGTACAGTCTGTGACATCTGTTTTATGGTTACTGTCTTGACATGGTACAGTCTACATACATCTGTTTTATGGTTACTGTCTTGACATGGTACAGTCTGTGACACCTGTTTTATGGTTACTATCTTGACATGGTACAGTGTATGACACCTGTTTTATGGTTACTGTCTTGACATGGTACAGTCTGTGACACCTGTTTTATGGTTACTGTCTTGACATGGTACAGTGTATGACACCTGTTTTATGGTTACTGTCTTGACATGGTACAGTCTGTGACACCTGTTTTATGGTTACTGTCTTGACATGGTACAGTGTGTGACACCTGTTTTATGGTTACTGTCTTGACATGGTACAGTCTGTGACATCTGTTTTATGGTTACTGTCTTGACATGGTACAGTCTGTGACATCTGTTTTATGGTTACTGTCTTGACATGGTACAGTCTACATACATCTGTTTTATGGTTACTGTCTTGACATGGTACAGTCTGTGACACCTGTTTTATGGTTACTATCTTGACATGGTACAGTGTATGACACCTGTTTTATGGTTACTATCTTGACATGGTACAGTCTACACACACCTGTTTTATGGTTACTGTCTTGACATGGTACAGTGTGTGACACCTGTTTTATGGTTACTGTCTTGACATGGTACAGTGTGTAACACCTGTTTTATGGTTACTGTCTTGACATGGTACAGTGTGTGACACCTGTTTTATGGTTACTGTCTTGACATGGTACAGTCTGTGACACCTGTTTTATGGTTACTGTCTTGACATGGTACAGTGTATGACACTAGTTTTTTGACACCAATTCATTGTCACCTGTTTCTGTTGGCAAACTGCTGATGCCTGAATCACTGGGCACAACACTGTTGCTCTGACCTCCAATTCTGGAATCAGAGACTGTCGGCAAGACTGTTCTCATGCCATAGGTCTTGTCACTCTGCGCATGGAAAGGAAACCATTATGGAACTCAGATGTGTAATACTATGTATGTTCACAACATCTACAGAAGTGTAACACTATGTATATTTACATTTTATCTACTGAAGTGTGACACTATGATTATGTACATTACCTACAAACAAAATTCACTCTGAAGTGTAACACTATCTCTACATACATTATCTCCAGGACAGAGTCACTCAGAAGAGTTAAACTATGTATTTTTAAATTGTCTACAGAACAGAATCACTCAACAACATCCCTGCAGAACTTTGAAACATGGCAGAGAGGCAGTGACTGACATCCTAACTGCCATCTGCAATGAAATCTGACACACAGGCAAATGAGCCATGCTGTGGACCCAACCACTTACCATCACCCTCCTAGAAAAAAGGAATCTCCAACACTGCCAGAACTACCGCACCATCAGTTTGATCAACCATGCAAGCAAAATAATGATTAAAATCATTCTGGACAGATCACAGCTGCAAGCAGATACCACCATTGCTTGCTGAAGAACAGTGTGCAGCTGGGTGGATATGTGTGAACTTCGTGTGCACACCCAGGTGCTCAGTATGATTGTGTGGGTGTGCAGTGTGCAGCTGGGTGGATATGTGTGAACTTTGTGTGCGCACTCAGGTGCTCAGTATGATTGTGTGGGTGTGCAGTGTGCAGCTGGGTGGATATGTGTGAACTTTGTGTGCACACCCAGGTGCTCAGTATGATTGTGTGGGTGTGCAGTGTGCAGCTGGGTGGATATGTGTGAACTTCGTGTGCGCACCCAGGTGCTCAGTATGATTGTGTGGGTGTGCAGTGTGCAGCTGGGTGGATATGTGTGAACTTTGTGTGCGCACTCAGGTGCTCAGTATGATTGTGTGGGTGTGCAGTGTGCAGCTGGGTGGATATGTGTGAACTTCGTGTGCACACCCAGGTGCTCAGTATGATTGTGTGGGTGTGCAGTGTGCAGCTGGGTGGATATGTGTGAACTTTGTGTGCGCACCCAGGTGCTCAGTATGATTGTGTGGGTGTGCAGTGTGCAGCTGGGTGGATATGTGTGAACTTCGTGTGCACACCCAGGTGCTCAGTATGATTGTGTGGGTGTGCAGTGTGCAGCTGGGTGGATATGTGTGAACTTCGTGTGCACACCCAGGTGCTCAGTATGATTGTGTGGGTGTGCAGTGTGCAGCTGGGTGGATATGTGTGAACTTTGTGTGCGCACTCAGGTGCTCAGTATGATTGTGTGGGTGTGCAGTGTGCAGCTGGGTGGATATGTGTGAACTTTGTGTGCACACCCAGGTGCTCAGTATGATTGTGTGGGTGTGCAGTGTGCAGCTGGGTGGATATGTGTGAACTTCGTGTGCACACCCAGGTGCTCAGTATGATTGTGTGGGTGTGCAGTGTGCAGCTGGGTGGATATGTGTGAACTTCGTGTGCACACCCATATGTGTGAACTTTGTGTGCACACCCAGGTGCTCAGTATGATTGTGTGGGTGTGCAGTGTGCAGCTGGGTGGATATGTGTGAACTTTGTGTGCACACCCAGGTGCTCAGTATGATTGTGTGGGTGTGCAGTGTGCAGCTGGGTGGATATGTGTGAACTTTGTGTGCGCACACAGGTGCTCAGTATGATTGTGTTCACACTTAGGTGCTCAGTGTGCCTGTATTTCTATACACAGAATATGTGGCTATGGAACAATATCAGACAACTCATCGAATATTGAAGAAGATCATCTAAAAGTGCACACATATACACACATGCATTTTCATGCACAAAACTCTATATAAAAAAAAGAAAAGAAAAAAAAGAATCAATAATCAATTTACCTCAGGAACATGAATTTTAAAAGCACTGCCCGGGATCGTAAATTTTGCTCTCCGTTTCTTTGCAGACTTCCAACAATAACACCTATCAAAGGAAAAAACCCAGAAACAATAAATTATATAACACATTTTAATGACATGCTCTCATCACACACACACACACACACACACACACACAGAAAAAACACAAATGAAGGGAAAAAATATTAATTCTAACAACCCATATTCCTCAATTAACCTGCTATGCAGCAGTTTTGTTGTTCAACCTTGTACGTTTTGTGTTACATAACATTTCTAAAAAGCTGAAATGTGGGACTAGAAACTCATTATGAATTTTTTGGGGGGTTGTTTTATTTATTTATTTATTTATTTTTAGAAAAAGGATATAGATTCATTCACACTTTTTATTTATTTATTTTATTGTTGTTCTTCTTCTGATGGATATTTGTTGCATTTTCTAATGTTTGATGAGTGCTGACTCATGTCCTTTGCTGTTTTTAAAAAAGATGGGCGCCATAGCCGAATGGTTAAAGTGTTGGACTTTTTTTGATCTGAGGGTCCCGGGTTCGAATCACGGTGATGGCGCCTGGTGGGTAAAGGGTGGAGATTTTTACGATCTCCCAGGTCAACATATGTGCAGACCTGCCAGTGCCTGAACCCCCTTCGTGTGTATACACAAGCATAAGATCAAATACGCACGTTAAAGATCCTGTAATCCATGTCAGCGTTCGGTGGGTTATGGAAACAAGAACATACCCAGCATGCACCCCCCCGAAAGCGGAGTATGGCTGCCTACATGGCGGGGTAAAAACGGTCATATACGTAAAAAGCCCACTCGCGTATATACGAGTGAACGTGGGAGCTGAAGCCCATGAACGCAGAAGAAGAAGTTTAAAAAAAAAATTTGTTGTTGCTAATGCACTAGTGCGTGTTGCATGTGACTATTTCACTCACTCCTCTCTCAGTCACTTCCGATGTGTGCTTTCATAGATGTTGTTGTTTTTCCCAGTGCATAAAAAAATAAATATAAAAGTACCAGATAAATAATAATAATAATAATAATAATATGCATAATTCTATAAATAATATGAAGAGGCAGAAGCAGAAGAAGAATTATGTTTGTCTTGTATCTGTATGAACTGTATTTTTCAATGAGATTTGCTCATAAGAATAACAAAGATCGGAGATGATTTTTTTTCTTGGCAATACTTATACACATCTTCCTGTACATAGTATTTAAAGTGTGGGCTTTCATATCTTTATTTTGGGCACCAAACAAGACTTAGTATACTGTTTTTTGTACTCCCTCCCCCCCCCCCCCCCCAATGCTATTGCATATATAGCATTCAACTACTTTCCCAAAAATAACTGACACTGGGCATCAAACAATGAAGTGCTCGATAAAATCTACCACATCTTTGCGTGTAAATCTTTTGAGCAGCAGAATGTTTGTTGGGTATATGATACGAAGGATCTTCCATGATAGTCCACGCAGTCTTACTTCCTTTGTGGCAAAATGGGGGATTAGCCAGGAATTTTCATATTCAATTCAAAACCAAATTTTCTTTTCCAGAATCCACAGACACATGGATTTCCTTTAACTCTTTCATTTGTTCAATTTTCTGAGCACTTTGAAATTGCTTTTGGTTTATCACTGAGACTGTTTGCAAAGTGTCTTTCATTTGTCAAAGAATGAATCTGTGTACCTGTCTGTTTGATCCATTCTTTCCAGACAGCTGGGATAGTAGTCATTAAAGCATGGTATTCAGAATAAGTTAAAAGTATTTCTGTGAAATACTTTGTTTTCTTGCAACGTGTATGGTCTTTTTTCTATCCACAATTCTGTCTAATCCAAATTCCAACCACGTGGGAAAAAAATGGTTTTTTTTAATTGTATGAGACTGTTGTTCCACAGAAGTTGGTTATGGAAGTCTTGAAAATAAATGTGGTTTTTTTTTGCTGATTCTATTGGTTTGGTTTCTAAATATGTAAAGAAAACTTTTTTTTTCCAAATACAAGTGCAATACTGACAATATCTTTTAATCTGCTAGTCTACGATTTACATCAAGGAGATTTGGCCATTTGTTTGCATGAGAGAGAGAGCGAGTGTGCGGGCAGAGAGAGGGCAAGGAGAGAGAGAGAGAGAGAGAGAGAGAGAGAGAGAGAGAGAGAGAGAGAGAGAGACGGTGAGACAGACAGACAGAGAGAGAGAGAGAGAGAGAGAGAGAGAGACAGACAGACAGTGAGACAGACAGAGAAAGAGAGAGAGACAGTGAGACAGACAGACAGAGAGAGAGACAGTGAGACAGACAGACAGAGAGACAGTGAGACAGACAGACAGAGAGAGACAGTGAGACAGTGAGACAGACAGAGAGAGACAGTGAGACAGACAGACAGACAGAGAGAGAGAGAGAGAGAGAGAGAGAGAGAGAGAGAGAGAGACAGAAATTTCAGTTTCAGTTTCTCAAGGAGGAGCCAGTGCATTTGGAGAAGTTCCTATATGCTACGCCCCATCTGCTGGACAGTTGTCTGAGCAGCAACCCAACCCAATGCACTAGTCAGGCACTGAGTGCATGCATGCAGCATAATCTTTTGAGTACTTATCAAAGTGGATTTCTTTTCTGGAAATCTGCCAGAGGCCAACCCTTTTGTTGACATGGGTTCTTTTTCAGTGCGCCAAGTGTGTGCTGCACACAGGACCTCAGTTTATCATCTCATCTGAATGACTGGATGCTCCGTTTGATGATCCTGTCAGACTTGGGAGAAGGGGTGAGACTGGGAGTTCTGAACCCAGACCCCTACAGACATTGTACTGCTGTTTTAAACTGACCCCTACAGACATTGTACTGCTGTTTTAAACTGACCCCTACAGACATTGTACTGCTGTTTTAAACAGACCCCTACAGACATTGTACTGCTGTTTTAAACTGACCCCTACAGACATTGTACTGCTGTTTTAAACAGACCCCTACAGACACTATTGCTATTTCAAACTGACCCCTACAGACACTGTATTGCTATTTCAAACAGACCCCTACAGACACTGTATTGCTATTTTAAACTGACCCCTACAGACACTGTATTGCTATTTTAAACTGACCCCTACAGACAGTCTTGGTGTTTCAAACTGACCCCTACAGACACTGTATTGGTGTTTTAAACTGACCCCTACAGACACTGTATTGGTGTTTTAAACTGACCCCTACAGACACTGTATTGGTGTTTTAAACTGACCCCTACAGACACTGTATTGGTGTTTTAAACTGACCCCTACAGACACTGTCTTGTTATTTTAAACTGACCCCTACAGACACTGTATTGGTATTTTAAACTGACCCCTACAGACACTGTATTGCTATTTTAAACTGTCCCCTACAGACACTGTATTGCTATTTTAAACTGACCCCTACAGACACGGTATTGGAGACACTGTATTGCTATTTTAAACTGACCCCTACAGACAGTCTTGGTGTTTCAAACTGACCCCTACAGACACTGTATTGGTGTTTTAAACTGACCCCTACAGACACTGTATTGCTATTTCAAACTGACCCCTACAGACACTGTATTGCTATTTTAAACTGACCCCTACAGACACTGTATTGGTGTTTCAAACTGACCCCTACAGACACTGTATTGCTATTTTAAACTGACCCCTACAGACACGGTATTGGAGACACTGTATTGGTATTTCAAACTGACCCCTACAGACACTGTATTGGTGTTTTAAACTGTGTAAGCATCTTAAAACATTTTGCCACCTTCCTCCTTAGTGAGAACTAAGCACACATGCGCAGAATGTTTGCACTTAAATGCATACTTACAGCAGAAAAATCAAAAGGATGACGGTCAATGCAGAAATGATGACGCTGATAATCATGTTCTTGAATGCGTCATTGCTGCTTTCTGGAGCTGGAAATGAAAGCCAAGAGAACCTATTCATGATTGTGTCAACAACTGAACATGTCTGTCTAGTGGAGTGATAGTTTCAGTTTCAGTTTCAGTTTCAGTAGCTCAAGGAGGCGTCACTGCGTTCGGACAAATCCATATACGCTACACCACATCTGCCAAGCAGATGCCTGACCAGCAGCATAACCCAAAGCGCTTAGTCAGGCCTTGAGGGGGAAAAAAAAAGAAAAAAAAAGGTGAGTATAAATAATAGATAAGCTTACATAAATAAATAAATAATAGATAAGCTTACATAAATAAATAAATAAATAATAATTATAATATAAAAATGGTAGTAGTAATAATTAAAAAAAGAAAAAATAGACAACAATGATGATAAATAAGCAAATAAATGTAAAATATGAAGACACACATTCACACATACACCCAGTGATAGCCTAGAGGTAACACCTGAGAATCTGAGCATACTGGTTCGAATCCCGGCACAGTCACCAGCATTTTCTTCACCTCCATTAGACCTTGAGTGGTGGTTTGGACGCTAGTCATTCGGATGAGACGATAAACTGAGGTCCAGTGTGCAGCATGCACTAAATGCTTGTAAAAGAACCCACGGCAACAAAATGGTTGTCCCTGGCAAAATTCTGTAGAAAAATTCACTTCGATAGGAAGACATAAAAACTGCATGCAGGAAAAAAATTTTTTTAAATGGGTGGTGCTCTCAGTGCAGCAACATGCTCTCCCTGGGGACAGCAGCCTGAATTTCACACAGAGAAATCTGTTGTGACAAAAAAGAGTAATACAATACAATACATATCTAAACTGGTCACAATTTTGTTTTTAACCCATTCCCACTCGCAAGATGTGCCACACACCCACCACGTTTTTGCCTCGAGAGTCCTGAAGTCCCGCCAGACCACGCTGAAACTGGATTCACTTCACTGTTTTCTCATCGTATTCATCTAAATGACTTTGATGGATAAAATGACTGAGCTAGTCAACGACCTGACCAACAATGTGAAGGAATAAATTTGAAGGGGCATAAAAAGCCAAAAATGGCTAAGTTGTATAAAACAACGCCCCAAATCCTGATCCTGATCCTAAATGGAGAGCATGTCGCCAATAACCACAATTATCATGATACACTGAAAGACAAGTGCACTACCGTATCTTACGCACTACCAGGTGATAATTTTGTGATTAAAATCTTTTAAAATGCTGTCGTGAATCAAAATCCTGTTGAAATTGACTTCTGAACCTGGGAATATGATGTTGATGGCAGAGAACAAGGAATAAAACCTTCCAATAAATCAGAAGAAAACAAACAAACACACAACTCACATTCACAAAAGAAACAAGGAAGAGACGGAACATGTGAAGTGTTCTGATGATGATGTCATCAACTTCCCTTGAAGGGAAAGCCATCAATCCATTAACCTTTAAGTTGCCTACATGACAAGATAATTCGTCGTTACAGCCATTTAAGCTTCACTGGCATAGTGACGAGATAATTGGTCACTGTAATATTCGGACTTTTCCCTGGCTTGTAATTGAGATTGTTGACAAAAACACTGGTAGCTTTAGCTTGGGGAATCTTTCTAGATTTAACTGAAAGCTAGATCTACACTCAAGCTGTGCAATCCGAGTTGCACCAAACTGACCAAAACTGCTTTCTTTAGCAGCTCAGAAAGAAATTAACTGTCAACCTGAAGACGAAGACTGTGATCGACTTTTATCGTACGATTAGACAGAAAATTGAGGGGGCAATCAAGAGACTGCCAAAAGAGTGAGTGACACTGGACAAAGCAGACTCCACCCACATGACTGAGAGTGACGCAACTGAAATAGGGCAGTACACGGTGGGAATGACATTGTTGGTACTGAGCCAAAGCGGGGGAGATGTAGAGGTGGAAATAGGGTGAGGTGACAGGGCTAACTGGACATGGTGTACTGGGTCAGAGAGGGGGAAGAGAGGGGGAAGAGGAGGGGAAGGGGAGGGGGGGTGGGGGGCTGGGGAGGGGGTGGGGGGGGAGCGGCCATACTGTTTGAGGGGATCATGTAGGACCGACAAGTATCATTGTATTGTATTGTATTGTATTGTATTGTATTATATCGTATCATATTGTACTGTTGTTTTTTTTTGTTTTTTTTTGTCACAACAGATTTCTCTGTGTGAAATTCGGGCTGCTCTCCCAAGGGAGAGCGCGTCACTACACTGACAGCGCCACCCATTTTATTTGTATTTTTTTCTGCATGCAGTTTTGTTTTTGTTTTGTTTTTTTGATTTGTTTTCCTATCGAATTGGGTTTTTCTACAGAATTTTGCCAGTGACAACCCTTTTGTTGCCGCAGGTTCTTTTACGTGCGCAGTGTGCATGCTGCGCCTTGGTTTATTGTCTCATCCGAATGACTAGTGTCCAGACCACCACTCAAGGTCTAGTGGAGGGGGAGAAAATACTGGCGACTGTGCCATGATTCGAACCAGTGCGCTCAGATTCTCTTGCTTCCTAGGCAGACATGTTACCTCTAGGCCATTACTCCACATTCATTCAGCCTGATACTGCCGACATTACTGGAGACAGCGGACTGAAGAAAGACCACACAACATGGGCTGCACTGACTTTTTCACTTTTTTTTTGTTTTTTGTAGATGATAATCTAAATCATAACTTTGTTGAGGAAACCAATTTGTATGCACAGCAGACACTCCAACAGATACAGACAAATCCAGGCAGGCAGAAAAAAAAGTACCCCAGACTATCAGTATGGACAGATACAAATGTGTTTGAAATGAAACAGCTCTTGGCTTTGGCTGACGGGCATGGTTTTTCAAGAAAACTGATTTGACTGAAAGGACTGGACAGTCACATCAAAGTTGTTATTGCTAAAAGTAGTCATATCAAGTATATGTCTCTCTCTCTTTTTTCGTATTGTGGTTGTTTTAGTATAATTTGTGTGTATAGTTATTATCAATTTTTCAAAAAAAATATTATAATACTGTGCAAATGACCAGACTAGTATTCACAATGAACAAGTTGAAAATCTGACGATAAACAGAACGCCGATTTCAAAACAATTGCATGGCTATGGAAAAACACAAGATTTGAAAACATCATATGTTTTGTATTCTTAATTCACTTATCTATCTGAAAATATATAACTTTCATGGGTCTCCCTCCAATAACAAATTGCACAGAATTATTTGAAAATATATACCCGTTTTTTTGTGAAAAAACCCCACACACCTGGCAAACAGATTTCACATAAATCTTATTTTCCCAGGCAGCGGAAGGATTAATGCTAAATTTCTACCTCATGTTTGTCAGTGATTTCCATATGTCACAATGTTTTGGCTTCTTGGCAGGCAAAACTGTGCGAATGTGAGTATGAATGTGTGTATTGTTTGTATCTGTGTTTGTATATGATTTTAGATTTATATTCATATTTTGTTATGTACTATCCCCCCCAATATTCCTTGGTAATAAAGACATATTCTATTCTATTCTATTCTATGTGTGCGTGCATGCATGGGTATTCCATGTTTTTGTAAGCAATTTCTCAAGCTGCTCTAAAAGCTAAAGTTTGTTTCTTTGAACTTTTATCTTTTCAGCATTTGCTTATTATTTGAATATGCACCTTATATCATGCTGCCCCTTATGATTTGTAAAATTTTGATTTTTTTCACTTCGGAGGATACATTGTATAATCCAGAGAGCCTCACATTTAGGATCTAACTAGAACAAAACCAGAATCTATTACGACTATAGAAAGGAAGCTGTATGAACAACCTATTCATAATTTGGTAACACTGATATGAATATACTTTGGGTGGATGAATGGTCCTCACACAACAATTTATCATGATGCTTTCATTGCACTATTGACTGCGTTATCATTTTCAGATTCACATATATACACATTTTTCTATCTCATTTCCCATATTCTGCTGCTTTTCTTTTTAATTCATTCATCTTACAATCTTTTTTCTTTTTTTTTCATATTTAAATATTCATTTACTTCTTTATTTTTTTTATATATATAAAAAATTATTCATTCATTTATTTATTTTCTCAAGGCCTGACTAAGCGCGTTGGGTTACGCTGCTGGTCAGGCATCTGCTTGGCAGTTGTGGTGTAGCGTATATGGATTTGTCTAAATGCAGTGACGCCTCCCTGAGCTACTGATACTGATCATCTTACTTCATTCATTTTCTTGTTGTCTTAGAATGAATCAAAAATCTTAAAAAGAATTATCAACTTTGTTATAAATGAACTAAAAATCAAAAACAACTACAACAACAAAAAAGAGATCAACTGACCTGCAGTGGTGTTGGCAGTGAGGCAGGACCACCTTAGTAACTGTCCGCTGTGTCCAACACTCACCCCCACACAGTACCCCTTTCCCGCCTCCAAACCTCGCCAATCATACTTTATCCCCCCCTGCAGGTTGTCTTGTGGCGTCAGTGGCAACTGGACATAATCTATGGGAATAGAAAAAAAAAAAAAGAAAGAAAAGAAAAGAAAACAACAACAAAAAACTTGCATTCTTGAGTCACGAGTCATAGATAAAGAAGTACACATTCAAACACATGTACGTTACAAAGACAAGAAACACTGACAACACACAAATCATCATGCATGGTTTACTTCCAGCAAAAGTTCCAATAATGAAGAAATCACCAAATGTCTGTAAAATTATGGACACCAATTACATCATAATTTTGAGGAATATTTTCTTGAAGTACAACAAAGTCTAACAGTCTTTTATTTCAACAGAAGCAATGTTTGACCACCTTTTCCTATGACTAAAAACAAATCAAAATAATTGACAACTCACAGCATGAGATACTAAAACAGAAAGAGTGAAAAGTAGAGACCCTAGTACATACATTTATAGTGGTATTATCTTGTTTACCAATGTAAATGAAACCTAAGCGTCAATTTCAATGGGTTGCTTTGACAAAGAAGAAATAAAAGCGCTTACCAGTTTGTGCCATTAGCTTGCCACAGCTTTCTTTGCAACTGTCCACTAAACTGTCCAGCCTCCTGACGCCAATGGCATACCAATCAGGGCGATCATATCGATGACGATGATCTTCACCGCAGGGCAAGGGGAATCTCACGCTCAGGGCATCAGCACTGGGTATCACTGTCTGCACCGATACTTTACTCTGCACTGCACAGAAACATTCAGCTCATAATTATTACACAAAAACTCCACAGTATTCCACAGATGTTCCGTGCGAAAAACATTCATAGAATAAGAGATGTCATACTGATATTGCTGAAAATAAGAATAATGCCCACAATCATTGCTCAAAATGTGTTTTGAATGCTATGGGTTCAACTGATTCAAATAAATATGATTGGTGTAATGATGTAAGAGATGCAACTGAACATTTTTGACTCACTTGTGTAAACAAAGTGAGTCTATGTTTTAACCTGGTGTTCGGTTGTCTGTGTGTGTGTGTGTGTGTGTGTGTGTGTGTGTGTCTGTGTGTCCGTGGTAAACTTTAACATTGACATTTTCTCTGCAAATACTTTGTCAGTTGACACCAAATTTGGCATAAAAATAGGACAAATTCAGTTCTTTCCAGTCATCTTGTTCAAAACAATATTGCACCTCTGGGATGGGCACAAAAAAAATAAAAAATGAAGCCTAATTATATGCAAACTGTATTTACTGTTATATTTATATTTTTTTGTATTCTCTAAACTTGGCACTTTGATCTGATATTTGACCCAAGAACAATTTGATCTGATATTTGACCCAACAACAAGAGCAGTCATTATTATCATTTTTTGTTCAAACAGGAACTTCTTTTGCTAAGCATGGAAGTTTTATTTATTTTGCTAATGTTTTGGTGCAGGTAGTAAAAAAGGGAAAATACTCTGTAATTAATGCTAGGGGACTTAATTTGAATCTGGTTAGGACTTTTTTTTTTCTTTTTTTTTTAACGTGAAGTTTTATAATAGCAAATACAGAACACATTTTAACGATTCATTTTTTTTTTTTTTAAAGTGAGTCTTGAAGGCCTTGCCTCTCTTGTTTTTATTGTATTGTGCACATGCACAAAGCTTTTGGTTGGCTCTGGATATGCTGTTCATCGACTGGCTGAAAAAGATGATACAGCACTTCATGCCTACAGTACACCACAGAAACCTGGTACAGGGACTGCAGGAAATTTACCTTCTTTCCCCGCACTACCAGGGAGTACAACAAGCTCCCGCCTGAGGCAATATCAGCCTCGGCGGACAGCCTCCAATCCTACTTCTGACCTCCTCCCCCCCCCCTCCCCAATTTCAAACTTCCTTCCCACCCACAACAAAGTACGGCCTACCAACACTGTCTAGAGGCCTGAAATAGGGGTGTGTGGCCCCAGTCCCCTTAGTTAGGCACTGACTACCCAAACAAACCCCACAACACAACAGCAAACCGGAACCCTTGTATAATGCCAGAATCTTCGGCGGGCAGATATGAAAGAAGAAGATGCATTATCGCTAAACAGTGCAGTTTTTGGAACTGATGAACATGTAAAAACTGGCGACACATTTGATTTTATCTTACCATTTGCCAGCTTACATATTTAGAAATGTTAGATGTAAATATTCTAACCAAATCTATTTTCCTAAAAGCGGTTAACCACTCAGTTGAAAAGGTAATTACTCAAAGTGAAAATAAACAATAATGTGTACAAATCCTATGTGGAATGAAACAATTTTAAGCCAATGTTCTTGGACATAGAACAGATGAACGACAGTTTCTGACATGTTCAATGACAAGTGTGATTTTACGACATATACACCATGTCAATGTGACTGCATAGTACTGTAATCAAATTTGTTTATACAAAATGTCTATTGTTTGTTTTGCTTGTCTGTTTTCTTTGGTTTCCTTTTTTTTTCACTTCACACAAAGTTGTTGTCTTTTAATAGAAAACTAAAATCTGCCAGTCGCTGTTCAGTTGTTCAAAGTGACAAAACTGTTAACAAACACACACATAAAAAGACAGAATTCATGCAGTCCTGAATCTATACAGCCCAGAGAGTTTATAAAGTCTGAAAGACTAAAACCAATGTCATACAAAAAGACTGGCCCATAAACTTTCAACTGGTCTGATTTTGACTAGGATGGGTAACTTGATGTGTTTTTTTTGTGTTTTGTTTTTCCCCAATTTGTTTTCCTTTGAAGAAAGAACAGTTGCTGATAAGCATAAATAAAAACCCAACAAGACAACACAAACACACACACACACGCACACATGAAAACCCCAAAGCCAACACTACCCACTTCCCCTTGCACAGAAGGCAGGGAGTGACTCACATCCATTTCTGCTGTAAAAACAGCCCACTTTCTGCAGCCCACTGCTGCGTCCGTCAGGCGTTACCGTGGAAACGAAGAAAGCGGCTGTAAGGTCCTTGTCTCGAGGAGCAGTTTGAATGAAGGAGAATGTGCTGACACCCTTCTCCACAGGTCTGGACACCATGTTAGTCTGGGGGGTGGGGTGGAGTGGGGTGGGGTGGGGGAACAAACAGTATCAGTATCAGTAGCTCAAGGAGGCGTCACTGCATTTGGTCAAATCCATATACGCTACACCACATCTACCAAGCAGATGCCTGACCAGCAGCTTAACCCAACAAACAACAAACAAACAAAAAAAGTAATAAAAAAAAGTAAATAAATAAACCAAAAACAACAACAACCAAAAAACCAATACAAAAAAAAGAAAAAAAAAAGAAAAAGAAAAAAAAGTAAAAATATCATAAATAAATAAAATACTAAATACTCAGCTGAGGGGAGGAGCTAGCCCTGGGCCCAAAACACACACCTCTGATAGGCAGGAACCTGCATCCTGTCACTAAACTGTCTGGAACACAAGCCACTAGTC
This sequence comes from Babylonia areolata, assembly GCF_041734735.1. Taxonomy (NCBI): domain Eukaryota; kingdom Metazoa; phylum Mollusca; class Gastropoda; order Neogastropoda; family Buccinidae; genus Babylonia; species Babylonia areolata. Next base: position 53,256,672 of record NC_134895.1, on the reverse strand, counting down.
AACAGCGGTCTGCTTTGTCATGGATGAATTACTGATTGTAGTTCTGACTGGTATTACTAAACCCTCTGAGCAAACACCTGATGGGGAGATGCCTGAAGGTATGCTGATTCCTCTGTGTGTGTGTGTGTGTGTGTGTGTGTGTGCACATGTGTGTATGTTTGTGTGTGTGTGTGTGTGTGCACATGTGTGTATGTTTGTGTGTGTGTGTGTGTGTGTGTGTGTGTGTGTGTGTGTGTGTGTGCACATGTGTGTATGTTTATGTGTGTGTGTGTGTGTGTGTGTGTGTGTGTGCACATGTGTGTATGTTTGTGTGTGTGTGTGTGCACATGTGTGTGTGTGTGTGTGTGTGTGTGTGTGTGCACATGTGTGTATGTTTGTGTGTGTGTGTGTGTGTGTTAGAGAGAGAGAGAGAGAGAGAGAGAGACTCTAAGGGACAGTACTGAGCTGCTGTAATGTGACCAGTGGGTCACAATGTCACTGACCTTTGGGGCGGGGCCATTCTCATCAACAGACAAAAGAGCACTCCATCCAAATTAGGACAGGACTCAGCATTCCATTGTGAAAGTATTCCGTAAAAATAAAAAGTATTCTTAAGCAGGGTACACGTCTGCATATTGATCATCATTTACAAACATAATACATAAAACCACAAATGACTCTTAAAATCAAATACCAACACAATTAACCTCACGTACAAAACACACTGCTGCCCCCATACATCCTCTAGCTAACAAAAGATTATCTTCAAGAATGCAAATGTAAAATCATATGGACTGATGGAAGGAAAGCAACAGCCGAATGGTTGAAGCACTGGACTTTCAATCTGAGGGTCCCGGGTTGGAATCTCGGCGACGGTACCTGATGGGTAAAGGGTGGAGATTTTCCGGTCTCCCAGGTCAACACATATGTGCAGACCTGCTAGTGCCTAAACCCCCTTCGTGTGTATTCGCACGCAGAAGATCAAATATGCATGTTAAAGATCCTGTAATCCATGTCGGCATTTGGTTGGATATGGAAACAAGAACATTCCCAGCATGCACATCCCCAAAAACTGAGTATAACTGCCTACATGGTGGGGTAAATAAACAAAACGGTCATACATGTAAAATGTTACATGTCTGTCTCAGTGTGTATGTGTGCATGCCTGAAATCTGATAGAATGACACAGGAAACGAATGATGAGCGCCCAGTGGCAGCCGTCAGTCGGCTCTACCCAGGTAGGCAGCCTGTTGTGCAAATGACCCCGTGTTTGTAAAGTGCTTAGAGCTTGGTCTCCGAACGAGGATAGGCACTGTATTAGTGTCCATATCAGTCAATCAATCAAAAGCATCTTACCACACAATGGGAATATTGCATGAAGGAATTGGACTTGCTGGGCCTGAGGGTGGCATTGCAGTGGTGTACAAAATACTGGAGCTGGTCATGCTGGTCATAGTCAGGGGGAGCCCAGTAAAGGTCAAAGATCAACAGTGATGCCGATTCCTTTATCTCCAACACAATGTTTCGAGGCGCAGTTGGTGCTTAAAAAAAAAAGATAATAAACAATAAACAATTGTCATAATAATAATAATAAACAATAAAGCAACGCACAAACATTCATTTTCTTGTCAGATACCGCATATACATGTGTGCAAACACATTCATGACATTTAAATAAACTTTATCTATACAGGGCACGTATAAATTTCCACACTTAGATTTGTGCGTTCACAGTGCCATTCACACACTAAATGCCTGCAAAGTGGAAAACAGAGAGAGAGACAGACACACAGACACAAAGACACACAGAGACAGAGACAGAAAGACAGAGAGAGATAGAAAGAGAGAGAGAGACAGAGAGAGAAAAATGCAACTGTGTTAGAAAGTGAAACAAGAACAAGTATCATGCAATCATGAAATGCAAAATCATGTTGATCCTTGGACAGGCCACAACTTTCTTCCTACTCCATCAAGTTCTTAACAACTCAGCTGACACACTGAGATCCCATGTGCAGCAATGCAATCAGCCCACACAGAAGAACCAAAAGCAACAAAATCCTCATCATCCAAAATTTCACGAAGAAAATACTCATTCTGGAAGGTTATCTGATACACAGTACACATGTGGAAAGGGAAAACCCCAAACAGGTAGACTGCTCTGTGGTTGAAGAATACTCGCTACAACCCCCAAGATGGCAGCCTGGATTTTGTTCATGTAAATCTGAATGTGACAAAAAAGTAATACAATACACTAAAAATTTTGAATATCTAAACACAAGACAGACAAGGCCTTCAAGACTCGCTTGTGATTCGCACTCAATCCAACAAAGGAATCACCAAAAAACACACTGCAAAACATTATATGGCAAACAGACACAATGATGTGACATTGACCTTTGACTTCTAAATTTACAAAGCACTGAGGATCTGGCCAAAAGAAATCACTACATGGTATACCATGTTGAATGAAAATTGGATGTAATCCAAAGTTTTACCATGCTTTTACATTTTCCCAAACAGGCAATGTTGTGACCTTGACCTTGTTTCTATTCACCATGACCAATCATTGTACTAAGCTTGCTGTAGATTATATTGAAGACCACTCTCTTGCATGCAGAAATATTTCCTATCAACATCATTATGACACATTGTGACCTTGACCTTTAACCTTTGAATTTCTTTAGAGATCATACTGTACCCTCTACCAGTCACAAGGCCACATTTGGTTAAGTTGGTAAGATGTTCTCTATCAAGCGTTTTATATTTTGCCAAAGTATGACCTTGACCTTTGACCCCTCACCATGTCTACTATATCCCCATAAAGGGATGACTTTAAAGGTCTCATTCATACCTGTCATCCTGACAACCTTGGTTTCTATGCCGCTGATAGCATCCGAGAAAATGCCTATGCTGAAGTTTACCATGAACACACAGGCACACACATGGACAGACACTGCAGACAACCGACACGCTAGGTCATTACACAGACTCACTTTGTTCACAGAAGTGAGCCAAACACAATCACAGTGGACAGCTGCCGTGATGAAGTCATTTCTACTGTGGAACGAAGGGATGTGGGTTTGAACCCATCAGAGTCAATATCAGTGTTGAATTGTTTTGGTCTGTGGCAGTGAAGACTGCCCCTCCAACCATCCAGTCATAGTACACATAAATCTGCCGACAACACAGACCTTGAGAGAAACTCACCCACAGCATAAAACTGGGGATCGAAACTGAGATCACCATGACAGCAGGGCCTGAAAGGCTACAGAATCTGGGACAATGTTTCTTTGTTGTTGTATTTTCTATACTGACATTCATGATGAATGATGATGAAAATGATGACAAAACTGCTATGTACGTCCACTTAGGTTTGGGACTATGTGACAAGGCTGCGCTCAATACATTTCTTTTTAAAAATTCACCCTGGCATTAATATTAACCAGACACATGCAGTGTTGTTCAGGAAAATTTGAGCAACACCCAAAGACACATTCATGAAGCGGATGATCCTTGAACATGGGGTCCCAGTCTTCCTGCTGGAGTCATCGACACTCTCAACACTGGGCAGGAGCTGGCCACATGCCACAGATAACCCCCCTCTGCTGGGACTCAACCCACATCCTCCCAGCTGTCAGTCCACTATGCTGGCCATGTTGCCACAGCAACTGGTGTGGCAGAACAGACTTGGGTGTGGCTGTGTCTGTAGAATTCAGGAAGAGTGCTTCAGCACTGAAGATGAAAGGAGAGCAAAAAAAAAAAAAAAAAAAAAAAAAAAAAAAAAAAAAAAAAAAACCAAAAAAAAACAAACAAACAAACAACTGTCAGTGTGTGACAAGGGTAATGTATACTGACAGGAATGTCAGCATCCTGTACAGCATCCACACTCTCCAAAGCCTGGAACTCTCTACCTGTCTGGGGAAAGTCCTGGTTCATCAGCTGTCTTCATTATGAAAAGCTTGCCCAGCTGTAGCTCAATTACCAAACTCATCCTCCTCCCCTTTTTTTTTCTAAATACCTGCCTTCTGAGCAGACCTCTCTATCACTCATATCACATCACACATCATTTACTGATCGTGGTTGTTACAAATAAGCTGATTTTCCAAAGAAATCATGATTAGCAGAGAAAATTACCACAGAGATTGACGAGTTTCAGGTTAAGAAAATACAAAAAGCAACCTTTGTTTTGCGAGTAATGAGCAGTATAATAAATGTGCCACTGCCTTAATAGCATGCCATGTTACAAAACACCACACACATCACCTGTCACTTTGTATCGCGGCATGACAGAACCTTCATCAACTTACGTGGAGCAGCGTGTACGTGCAGGATCTTTGTGGAAGCAGCTGATGGCCCAGCAGCGTTGTGGGCCTGGAGTCTGAGCAGGTACTCTCCCCCTGCCTCCAGGCCATGGATCAGCACCGAGTTGTCCTGACCTTTGGCCTCAAACACCTGGGTGGTGTTGGCCCGGCATCCACCTTGGTGCTGCAGCCTGCTGCTGTTGGTCAGCGTCACGGTGGCCGTGTAGTGCGTCACCACGCCCCCTCTTCTGCACAGCGGGATTTCCTGACAGGGAAAAAATGAGCACTGTGAATGAACAGCTCTCTGATCAGCACATGGCTTGGTCCTCTGCTCTCAGCCATACCCGCCATTCAGTACTGAGTGTGACTGGCACTTCTTCTTCTGTGTTCGTGGGCTGCAACTCCCATGTTCATTCATGTGTACATGAGTGGGCTTTTCTTTTTTTTTTTTTTTACATGTATGACCGTTTTTACCCCGCCATGTAGGCTGCCATACTCTGCTTTCGGGGGTGTGCATGCTGAGTATGTTCTTGTTTCCATAACCCACCGAATGCTGACATGGATTACAGGATCTTTAACATGCATATTTGATCTTCTGTTTGCGTATACACATGATGGGGGTTCAGGCACAAGCAGGTCTGCACATATGTTGACCAAAGAGATCGAAAAAATCTCCACCCTTTACCCACCAGGTGCCGTTACCGAAATTTGAACCCGGGACCCTCAGACTGAAAGTCCAACGCTTTAACCACTCGGCTATTGCACCCATCTGACAGGCACAACTGTCAAATGGTTTGAGGTTGCAAGGGCAGAGATTTTTCCCACCTGCCTTTTCAACGGATGCGCAGACTTGTGATGCCTGAACCCACTTTGTGTGCACAGACACATACACAGACACAAACGCACACACACACACACACTGCAAATATTCAAGGAGTCATTAGCAATGGCCCCAGACCTACCCTGAAGTGGACGACACAGGAGACGCATGCTGTCCCCGTGACCTCGCAGTAAGCAAAGCTGTCGTGCAGGCCAGGCCCTACCTGCGGAGCTGCAACAAGGACAGTCATAGTTTCAGTTTCAGTTTCAGTAGCTCAAGGAGGTGTCACTGCGTTCGGACAAATCCATATACGCTACACCACATCTGCCAAGCAGATGCCTGACCAGCAGCGTAACCCAACGCGCTTAGTCAGGCCTTGAACAGTCATAAACACCTCTCACCTACACCCAGAAAACCTCTCACCTACACCCAGAAAACCCCTCACCTACACCCAGAAAACCTCTCACCTACAAGAAAACCTCTCAGCTACAAGAAAACCTCTCAGCTATGAGCAGAAAACCTCTCACCTACACCCAGAAAACCTCATCTACACCCAGAAAACCTCTCATCTACAACCAGAAAACCTCTCACCTACACCCAGAAAACCTCTCACCTACACCCAGAAAACCTCTCACCTACACCCAGAAAACCTCTCATCTACAACCAGAAAACCTCTCACCTACAAGCAGAAAACCCCTCACCTACACCCAGAAAACCTCTCACCTACAAGCAGAAAACCTCTCATCTACAAGCAGAAAACCTCTCACCTACAAGCAGAAAACCTCTCACCTACAAGCAGAAAACCTCTCATCTACAAGCAGAAAACCTCTCACCTACAAGCAGAAAACCTCTCACCTACACCCAGAAAACCTCTCATCTACAACCATAAAACCTCTCACCTACAAGAAAACCTCTCAGCTGTGAGCAGAAAACCTCTCACCTACACCCAGAAAACCTCTCAATACTTAGCAAAGTATTATGAGCTATTGCCATCAGGACAACGCTACAGAACTTTAAAGTTGAAATCCACAGCTCTGAAGACTTTTATTCCACGTTCAATCCACCTTTTAAATTCTTGAGAACTGTGTGTGTGTGTGTGTGTGTGTGTGTGCGCGCGCACATCTTCCCCTGCTTCTGTTTCAAACAGAAACTACTCAAGGTTTGAACTCCCAGTGCCATAATTGTGGAACAATTCAACTTTCAACAAACCCACTTACCAGCCTCGCCTGTCTTTGTAGTATTCAAGAAGATTCTCTGGCCCGGGTAGCGAGCAAAGCTTTGAACAGATATGTTGTAGAAGTATCCAGGCAAGGGCAGACCAGTGATGGGAAACCAAAGACTGGACAGCAGTTTGCAGTATTTTTGAGAGCCAAATTCCCATGAAGGCTCCTTGGAAGACACAAAAGTTTGATTCGCATTAGCCCACGCCAGGTCAGGTTTTCGGATAACTGTCAGGTGGAAAAAATACACGAGAGGAAAAATATGTGATCATTATAGTACACACACACACAACCACCCCCCTCACACGCCCACACACACACACAAGTGCATGTATACACAAACACACACATACATACATAATTTTCAGCACAGAGAAATATCTGATGAATATAATTTGCACACACAGACACACACACACACATACAAAAACATGCACATACACATTTTCAATGCATATGCAAACAATTCATTAAAAAAAAAAGTTTATAAAATACATGTCACATCATAACATATGCATCTTGTAGTGTGAAAATTCATTCTGTCTGCTTGCCTTTTGTTGTTGTGTCTAAAAACCTTCAACTGCTGTTTTTGTGACAAAGAACATGATCCTGACGTGTCTGTGTAAAGTATTCTGCCATATGTACAATCTGCACTCTGCCTTACCAACAGCTTTGAAGTGTTGGGGAAATCCCCCAACAGCACTTGGTTCAGAGCCTCCAGGTCGTCCTCCAGGTTGCGAACAAAGCCGTACCTTGATCAAATCAAATCAAATCAAATCAAAACTATTTTACCAATCTTCATGGACATTAATTTTGTGCAATCACATGCTCACTGTAAACACAAACATATTCAAATAAGGCTCACCATAAACAAAGACATGAGAACTAATGAGTCAAATACAAATTCACAATGACTGTCGAAAGACCAAAAACAAGCCACACAAAGTCACAACACACAGACACACACTCACACATATCAACTTTATAACGATGTACCACGCACATACGCATGGAGCTATGGGCTGTGCAGAAAATTCGGCACACAGATCCGCACTTGATGTTTCGGCACATTACACACACATCTCCGTACCTAGTTTGACTCGAAAGGAGGAAGGTGGCAGAATGGTTAAGACGCTCAGCTGCCAATACAGAGAGTCCGTGAGGGTGTGGGTTCGAATCCCGCTCTCGCCCTTTCTCCTAAGTTTGACTGGAAAATCCAACTGAGCGTCTAGTCTTTCAGATGAGACGATAAACCGAGGTCCCGTGTGCAGCACGCACTTGGCGCACTGAAAAAGAACCCATGGCAACAAGAGTGTTGTCCTCTGGCGATATTACGTAAAATGAAATCCACTTTCATAGGTACACAAATATGTAAGCATGCACTCAAGGCCTGACTAAGCGCGTTGGGTTATGCTGCTGGTCAGGCATCTGCTCAACATATGTGGTGTAGTGTGTATGGATTTGTCCGAACGCAGTGACGCCTCCTTGAGAAAGTGAAACTGAAACTGAAACTGAAACTCGAAACAAAAACTCACCACCAACGGTCTAAGGGAAAAAACTCATATAATTCTACTCAGCAATCACCCATGTATCTTCAGACCAACTTCCCCTGATCTAAACCCGTTTGATATCCGTTAACCCCCGAAAACGGAGTGTGGCTGCCTACATGGCGGGGTAAAAACGGTCATACACGTAAAAGCCCACTCGTGTGCATACGAGTGAACGTGGGAGTTGCAGCCCACGAACAAAGAAGAAGAAGAAGAAGAAGATATCCGTTAGAATCCACAAATGTTGAAACAACGCACTCGATGCCAATCATTTTGCTGCGAAGATGATGGCAAAGTGAACGAGATGGGTGGTCGTGTCACTTAAAGAGTGCTTCATGAAGTTGTTCCGAGTGGTTCTGATGACAAGCAAAGTGAACGAGATGGGTGGTCGTGTCACTTAAAGAGTGCTTCATGAAGTTGTGCCAAGTGGTTCTGATGACAAGCAAAGTGAACGAGATGGGTGGTCGTGTCACTAAAAGAGTGCTTCATGAAGTTGTTCCGAGTGGTTCTGATGACAAGCAAAGTGAACGAGATGGGTGGTCGTGTCACTTAAAGAGTGCTTCATGAAGTTGTTCCAAGTGGTTCTGATGACAAGCAAAGTGATGCAGAAAATAAACACAACAACAGAGAAAATGAAGGCTTAGTAGTTACGGACGAAAGTAACGAAGAAGGTTACGATACTGACGGGACTCGTGTTGAATTCTGTGCTGAATGTGACAACGTGTGCTTCTCATCATCTTTTGTTTTGTGCTTGTGTGTGAAGCTCAGTTTTATATCAGCGTTCAAGATGAACTCTTTCAATGTTTGAGATGAGTGAAGGATTAAATTATCACATTTCTGGGCTGAAACAGCCACTGAGCACCCCACAAGAGGTGAAAATCCACCCAGCTCAGGTATGCGGTAATAGAGTTAAGACAATAAATCATTGCGCATCAATTTATACAAATAAATGGATAAATATCAGTAAAATGTACACACACACATACACACACACACACACACACACACACACACACATACACTTAAACACACACACACGGAATCACACCTGTGCACATGCATGCACACACATACACACACACACAAACACACACACACACACACACACACACACACAAACACATGTCCCCTGTTCTTTTTACACTGTACACAAATGACTGCAGAGGCACGGAGGAAACTCCTGTCATAAAATATTCTGATGATTCAGCAATTGAAGATCTGTCCAACTCTGATGCTATTTATTTCAGTGAAATTAAAAAGTTCTGTTCCTGGTGTGAGAAAAACTATCTGGATCTCAACGTATTGAAAACAAAAGAAATGTTAATAGATTTTCGGAAAGACCCCTTGCCTGTAGCTGACCTTGTTATTGATGGTCAAACAGTGGAGAGGGTCAATGAATATAGATATTTAGGGACCATCTTAGACAATAAGCTGACTTTTGACAGAAATGTTGATTCCATTCATAAGAAATGTCAATCTAGAATTTTTTGTTTACAGAAGCTTAGAAATGTTGGTATAAATTCAAATATTCTTCAAAGTTATTATCGATGTTGTATCGAGTCTGTGCTTACAGTTTCATTTATGTGCTGGTATGGAAGTTTGGGAGTGAGGAGTAAGCGTGTTTTGAACGATGTCATGAGTGTATGCAGTAAAATTGTGGGAGTGAAACAAGCTAGTATGCAAGAGCTGTATGAAAGTCGAGTGGTTAAAAAAAGCAGGCAGATAGCAACTGACGACACCCATATTTTAGCAAAGTATTATGAGCTATTGCCATCAGGACGACGCTACAGAACTTTTAAGTTGAAATCCAGAGCTCTGAAGACTTTTATTCCACGTTCAATCCACCTTTTAAATTCTTGAGAACTCTGTGTGTGTGTGTGCGCGCGCGCACTCTCATGTGAGACGTGTGAAAGTCCGTGCATGATAGGCTGTACCTTGTTCTAGTTGTGGTGTGTGTGTGTTTGTGTGTGTGTGTGTGTGTGTGTGTGTGTGTGTGTGTGTGTGTGTGTTTACTGAGCTTAAAACGTGACAATTGGTTATAATGAATGTGCAATATGTAGGAAGAATAATATGCAATATGCAGGATGAATGTACAATGAATATGTCTGATGCTAACGTCCATATTCTAAATATATTGGTGCTTAATAATTACGATGTAATAATTAATTGCAATGTTTTTAAAAGCGAATATGTGAAATGCTTTTATTTGAGAACATATGTTTATTACTCTTGTTTGATCAAGTTATCTGCGTGTGTGGGGTGGGGTGGGGTGCGGGGGTGCGGTGCGGGTGTGTGCTGATTATCTGGTTGTGGTTTTCCGCAATTCATCTTTATTCTTATCTTATCTGTCTATTATAATCAATGTGCAGTATAGTAGGCTATGTTTATAATTATATTCAAATAATGTTTCTTAATTCTTTCTGTTTTTACATTAAGAATACTAGTTATTACCTGCAGTGTGTGGATGTATGTATGAAACGATGTATGTGATATTTTTTACATTTGTATCTTCGTAATATTTGTTGGGGCTGTTGTTGGCTTTTACAGTTATGGTCCCCATGTTGTTTACTTGTCTATGTTGTGATAATGCACCTGACCAAATTTCTCCAGGTGGAGATAATAAAGTTATTCTTATCTTATCTTATCTTATCTTATCTTAAATAAACACATACACACAAACACACACACACACACACACACACAAACAAACAAACACGCACACACAAAAATAAAAACACATACAAACAAACACACACACACACACACAAATAAAAACACATACAAACACACACACACACACACACACATACAAACACACACACACACCTGTTGTAAAAGTCCATTCCCTCTGGCAGCAGCAAGCTCTGATCCCTGGCGCTGACCAAGTCCACGCTCCACTGAATGCGCAGCGGGTGCTTGGTCATATTCATCAGATCCACGTGGGCCTTGTCAAACTGCTGTGAAGGTCGCACCACCATGTGCAGGTCTGAGGGGCCTCTCCTCGCCACCTCCACACGGGCAAACGGGTTTGGCTGCACTGAAACAATGACCTGGAACGTGTTTTTGTCGGACCGGACAACTCTTTCCCCCTTTCCTGAAAACTGACGGCGGCGCAGACTGGGACAGCAGAAGCGGAGGTTTAGCTGTCGCCGGAGTATCATCACCAGAAGCAGAAGCAGAAACACAGATTGTGTGCTTTCTTCATTTAAATTTCTCTGCAAGAAATTATTAAACACACTGAAACCACCTCACAGTTTCTTCTGTTAAACTCCAGATATTCTGATGGGTGTTAAAAAAAAAGAAAAAAAAAAAAGAAGGCATTTTCTGAATGGAACGTGTAGTTTTGTTTTTTTGTTTTTCAAAGAAAACAGCAAGGTCACAGACTGGGAACTAGGAGCATACAGGAACGAGCTGCCACCTGTAAGGAATACATGAACCAGCCACTACCTGTAAGGAATACATACCTGTAAGGAATACATGAACCAGCCACTACCTGTAAGGAATACATGAACCAGCCATTACCTGTAAGGAATACATACCTGTAAGGAATACATGAACCAGCCACTACCTGTAAGGAATACATACCTGTAAGGAATACATGAACCAGCCATTACCAGTAAGGAATACATGAACCAGCCACTACCTGTAAGGAATACATGAACCAGTCACCATCTGTAACACACGAACCAGTCACCATCTGTAACACACGAACCAGTCACCATCTGTAACACATGAACCAGAACCAGTCACCATCTGTAACACATGAACCAGTCACCATCTGAAAGGAATACATGAACCAGTCACCATCTGTAACACATGAACCAGTCACCATCTGTAACACATGAACCAGTCACCATCTGTAACACATGAACCAGAACCAGTCACCATCTGTAACAAATGAACCAGTCACCATCTGAAAGGAATACATGAACCAGTCACCATCTGAAAGGAATACATGAACCAGTCACCATCTGTAACACATGAACCAGTCACCATCTGAAAGGAATACATGAACCAGTCACCAGGAATACATGATCTTGCCATCTATAAGGAATACATTAGTTGCCATCTGTAAGGAATACATGAACAGATTCTCTCGCTTCCTAGGCGGATGCGTTACCTCTAGGCCATCACTCCTCGACTGTCGCTCACATGTTATTCTCCTGCGTCTTGGCAGAGTTCACATTACACACGACTGATTTGCTTTCCCAGCCTATGACAAATGACTCCCTACCTACCCCCCCCCCCCATCGCGCCCCCCCCACCCCCCAACGACTTAGCTACAGACAACATACTCACCCCAGTCCAACAGGTTGATTTTTTGAACAGGAAGGACGACTTCCCCAAACTTGTTGGTGACGGAGATATTAAAACTGACGTTGTGCACTATGCTGCCGAAGCCAGTGTACTGTCCACAGCCGTGGTAGTCCTTCAGTCTGAGTCTGATGAGGCAAGCTTGGCACAGCCCCTTCTTCAGGGTCCGGCACATTCTGGACCCCTTTGGGCACTCTGTATAGCCATGCATGTAACTCCTGTTGTCAACACACACACACACACACACACACGTGCACACACAAACACATGTATGCACGCACACGCACGCACACACACACATGTGCGAGCACACACACACACATACACACAAATAATTGTAATGATCAAAATAATAAAAAGAAAGCAAAACTTTTTCAAGGTGATACACAATATGTGGTAGTTCTGACTGTGTGCCGCGTAGCTGGTGGTGTGGTGGCTGTATTGTGGTTTGGGCTGTGGAATTCTGCTGTGTTAGTGTGTGTGTTCTGTTCTGTTGTGAATAGAATAGAATAGAATAGAATAGAACAGAACAGAATCGACTTTATTGTCATGAAACCTTAAGGTTTACAAGACACAAGTGCAATGGTAAATAAACGAATGAAAGACACACAATTAATTAATCAGTTAATGCAATAAACTGGAACAGCATTCAAAAACAAATCTTCCTAATCTTGTTTGCATATAATCATCATCTGTTGGCATCAACTGACTGGGAATGTTTCCCGTGTTATTCGAATTCTGTGTGTGTGTGTGTGTGTGTGTGTGTTGTGTGTGTCTGTGTGTGCTGTGTGTGTGTGCATGCGCGTGAACGAGGACAATTGATTACGTTGGGTTTTTCTGTTTTTGGTTGTTGTTTGGGGTGGTTCTTTTTAGGAGTCCTGATAACAACCTACATTTGGAAAGCCCTAATATAACGGATTTTTCATTGTCAGCAGTCCAACAAGAGCAACCATTAAAAACGCTCTGACAATAAGAACTGTGTTAAGCCAGAAGAAAATCCATGGAATGTGCACATTTCATGGAAACCGTCCCCCAGCCTCATAAGAGAGGGCCCAGACAGGTACCACCAAGAGATGAGAAAACAATATGTGTTTACCTACAGCATAATACAGTACAATATGTGTTTGTATTTGTATTTCTTTTTATCACAACAGAGTTGTCTGTGTGAAATTCGGGCTGCTCTCCCCAGGGAAAGCACGTCACTACATACACTACAGCGCCACGCATTTTTTGGTATTTTTTCCTGCGTGCAGTTTATTTGTTTTGATGTGGATTTTTCTACAGAATGTTGCTGTGGGTTCTTTTACGTGCGCTAAATGCATGCTGCACACAGGACCTCAGTTTATCGTCTCATCCAAATGACTAGCGTCCAGACCACCACTCAAGGTCTAGTGAAGGGGGGAGAAAATATCGGCGGCTGAGCCATGATTCAAACCAGCGCGCTCAGATTCTCTCGCTTCCTAGGTGGACGTGTTACCTCTAGGCCACTACTCCACGTTTATGCACATTTACCTACAGTACAATACGGTACAATATGTCTTTACCTACAGTACAATACAGTACAATATGTGTTTACCTACAGTACAATACAGTACAATATGTGTTTACCTACAGTACAATATGTGTTTACCTACAGTACAATACAGTACAATATGTGTTTACCTACAGTACAATATGTGTTTACCTGCAGTACAATACAGTACAATATGTGTTTACCTACAGACAATACAGTACAATATGTGTTTACCTACAGTACAATATGTGTTTATCTACAGTACAATATGTGTTTACCTACAGTACAATACAGTACAATATGTGTTTACCTACAGACAATACAGTACAATATGTGTTTACCTACAGTACAATATGTGTTTACCTACAGTACAATATGTGTTTACCTACAGTACAATACAGTACAATATGTGTTTACCTACAGTACAATATGTGTTTACCTACAGTACAATATGTGTTTACCTACAGTACAATACAGTACAATATATGTTTACCTACAGTACAATATGTGTTTACCTACAGTACAATATGTGTTTACCTACAGTACAATACAGTACAATATGTGTTTACCTGCAGTACCATACAGTACGATATGTGTTTACCTGCAGTTCAATACAGTACAATATGTGTTTACCTACAGTACTATACAGTACAATATGTGTTTACCTACAGTACAGTATGTGTTTACCTACAGTACAATACAGTACAATATGTGTTTACCTGCAGTGCAATATGTGTTTACCTACAGTACAATATGTGTTTACCTACAGTACAAATGTGTTTACCTACAGTACAATACAGTACAATATGTGTTTACCTACAGTACAATATGTCTTCACCTACAGTACAATACAGTACAATATGTGTTTACCTACAGTACAATATGTCTTCACCTACAGTACAATACAGTACAATATGTGTTTACCAAACATCTGTCTGCATAAAACAAGCATGAAATGGAAACAGTCAGACAATAGAGAGATCCATCTAATGTGGAGTGTGGGATGTGTGTGTGTGTGTGTGTGTGTGTGTGTGAGGGGGTGATGGGGCAGGGTGGGGGTTGGGAGGTGGGGGGGAGCATGAGAAAAAAAGTGGAACATGGTATCAGGGAAGAGGAAGTGAAAGCATACCTATCTATTTATGTTGATATTGATGCTGACAATGCTTGTGTGCATCCTTCGCTTACTTATTTTAAATTCTCCTTTATTTCGTTTTGCATGTGTGAATGTATGTATTATATAATATAAAATGTTTCTAAAAAAAAAAAAAAAGTTCATAAAAAAAAGAGAAAAAAAGAGAAAAGAGAACATCAAATACGCACGTTAAAGATCCTGTAAACCATGTCAGTGTTCGGTAGGTTATGGAAACAAGAACATACCCAGCATGCACACCCCCGAAAACGGAATATGGCTCCCTACATGCAGGGGGGGGGGGGGGGGGGGGGGGGGGGGTGGGGGGGGAGGTAAAAACGGTCATACACATAAAAGCCCACTCATGTACATACGAGTGAACATGGTAGCTGCCGCTCACGAACACAGAAGAAGAAGTACAGTGCTTAGAGTTTGGTCTCCGACAGAAGGGAGGTGCTATAAACTGGATCCAACCTAGATCTCTCCGGCACACTTACCATCAAGGATCAACCTAGATCTCTCCGGCACAGTTACCATCAAGGATCAACCTAGATCTCTCCGGCACACTTACCATCAAGGATCAACCTAGATCTCTCCGGCACAGTTACCATCAAGGATCAACCTAGATCTCTCCGGCACAGTTACCATCAAGGATCAACCTAGATCTCTCCGGCACACTTACCATCAAGGATCAACCTAGATCTTTCCGGCACAGTTACCATCAAGGATCAACCTAGATCTCACCGGCACAGTTACCATCAAGGACCAACCTAGATCTCTCCGGCACAGTTACCATCAAGGATCAACCTAGATCTCTCCGGCACACTTACCATCAAGGATCAACCTAGATCTTTCCGGCACAGTTACCATCAAGGATCAACCTAGATCTCTCCGGCACAGTTACCATCAAGGATCAACCTAGATCTCTCCGGCACAGTTACCATCAAGGATCAACCTAGATCTTTCCGGCACAGTTACCATCAAGGATCGATAACACAAGGGCTATAAAAACACCTTTCTTCTCTATCCATAAACGGTCAGCAATCAAGATGAAAAATTGGAAATATTCTGAAGATCTATGCGCAAGCAAACAAAATTCAGTGCTGAGGGTATGTGCTGGTGTGTTGCGCATATACGTTCATACACCACTGTGTACACCTAGAGTTGACCCAATCAAGATTTTGCGCCTTCTAAATATTATTATTATTAGCAATAGTATTTTTTATGTATTTATCTATTATCTTTTTTTTTATTTATTTATTTTATTTCATTTATTTATTTATTTTTAATTTTTTGTTAATTTTTGTTATTTTTTTACTTTATTTATTTTATTTTATCATTATTTATATTTATATTTATTTTATTTTTACTTCTTTTTTTTTCTCAAGGCCTGACTAAGCCCGTTGGGTTATGCTGCTGGTTGGGCATCTGCTTGGCAGACGTGGTGTGGCGTGTATGGATTTGACTGAACGCAGTGACGCCTCCTTGAGCTACTGATACTGCACATGAAATGAGAGACGGAGAAGACAGGCAGGGTCAGCAGACTGACCGATGGCTGCTCACCATTTGTATTCAACTTTCCACGTTGTTCCTGGCTCATCCAGGTCAAGGCCAGTCCTCACAGGGTCAAACTTCACAGCGATGCTATGCATTGGTGAGTACACAACACTGATGTTTCTAGGGGCCACTGGAGCATCTGCACAAACACGCACATGCACGCGCACACACACACACACACACACACATGCATGCACACACACACACACACACACACACACAAGGTATAAGCATAGCTTTACAACGGATAATCTGAATCATTACTCCCACGCACAAAGTCGACAATGCATCACCTAAAATCTGCGCATTTAAATCACATCATACTGACATACTTCAAACACCATACTTGCAGACTTCAAACTTACTGAAAAGCAAGCATTACTTTCCAAGCCCATAAGGTGGTAGCATATTTAAATTCACAAACATTTGTGTGGACATGAACACACACACACACACACACACACACTGCAAAGGGATGGCTAAACATTCAGAGCAAAGCATAAAAGGAATGTGCTTCCTTCTCTCTTTTGAAATTGTTGTTTCATTCTCAAAACACTCAAGTATTCCCAGATTCACTGAATATTCAACATGTGCATGAAGATAACTATAACAGTGGAGTGATGGCCTAGTGGTAACGCGTCCACCTAGGAAGCGAGAGAATCTGAGCGCGCTGGTTCGAATCACGGCTTAACCGCCGATATTTTCTCCCCCTCCACTAGACCTTGAGTGGTGGTCTGGGCACTAGTCATTCGGATGAGACGATAAACTGAGGTCCTGTGTGCAGCATGCACTTAGCACATGTTAAAGAACCCACGGCAACAAAAGGGTTGTTCCTGGCAAAATTCTGAAGAAAAATCCACTTCAATAGGAAAAACAAATAAAACTGCACGCAGGAAAAAAATACAAAAAAAAAAAAGGGTGGCGCTGTAGTATAGCAACGCGCTCTGCCTGGGGAGAGCAGCCCAAATTTCACACAGAGAAATCTGTTGTAATAAAAAGAAATACAAATACAACAAATACAAATAATAAAAACAAAAAATTAAGGCAAGAAACACAAAGAACCAAACAGACAAACATACACACGCACACACATATGCACACTCACAAGCACACGCACATAAACGTTCATATGCTTACACCCAGCAGTTTTTCTCCCCCTTCACAACAACACTCTACACTGATGTCCTTTCTCTCTACATACCCTTCATGCAAACATCTCTAAAGCAGAGAGAAACAGTGACACAGACTGACAGAGACAGACATACACACAAGAGTGAGAGACTCAAGACAGAAAAAAACAACCCGAGAGAGAAACAGAGACACAGACTGACAGAGACAGACATACACACAAGAGTGAGAGACTCAAGACAGAAAAAAACAACCCAAGAGAGAAACAGAGACACAGACTGACAGAGACAGACATACACACAAGAGTGAGAGACTCAAGACAGAAAAAAACAACCCAAGAGAGAAACAGAGACACAGACTGACAGAGACAGACATACACACAAGAGTGAGAGACTCAAGACAGAAAAAAAACAACCCGAGAGAGAAACAGAGACGAAGCAGCAGCACACAGAAATGTCCCTCGTTCACGCCCCATCTCACCTCCTACTTCAATGTTGCTCTCCCTCGTAAGACCACTCTTGTCCTTGCATAAGTACCTGCCCTCCATGTCAGTAGTCATGTTCCGAAACTCCACAGTCAGGTTGCACTTTGTCCGCCCGACCTCCACCATTTTGCTCTGGATGGCCTTGGCCTTGGCTGCACTGACCTTTCCGTAAGGTTCCACCACAAAGCTGTTGTTTGTCTCCTGGTCGCAGTAGTCCTGGCCATCGCTGCTCACTCTGTACCGACACACCATCTGCAAAGTGTGCCCCCGAAAAACGAAGGGGTTGCGGGCGCTCAGGATTGTCTTGCTCTGCTCTTTGGTTACGCTGGTTTTCAGAACCACAAACTCAACTGGAAAAAAAAAAGAAGAAAAAAAGATAGAACCACATCGGCAAGCCGTGATACTGTAGACAGGTTTCAACAACCCTCTTTAACGCTTAGCGAACGTAACTGTGGACAGGTTTCAACGACCCTCTTTAACGCTTAGCGGACGTAACTGTGGACAGGTTTCAACGACCCTCTTTAACGCTCAGCGGACGTAACTGTGGACAGGTTTCAACAACCCTCTTTAACGCTTAGCGGACGTAACTGTGGACAGGTTTCAAAGACCCTCTTTAAGCTTAGCGGACGTAACTGTGGACAGGTTTCAACACCCTCTTTAACGCTTAGCGGACGTAACTGTGGACAGGTTTCAACACCCTCTTTAACGCTTAGCGGACGTAACTGTGGACAGGTTTCAACAACCCTCTTTAACGCTTAGCGGACGTAACTGTGGACAGGTTCCAACGACCCTCTTTAACGCTTAGCGGACGTAACTGTGGACAGGTTCCAACAACCCTCTTTAACGCTTAGCGGACGTAACGATAAACACAACAGATGCTGTATCCTGCCCACAGTATCACACAAAGTGCCTGAGGTCAGGCTGACAATGTATAACCTGACTCTGGTGTTCAGGAAATTCCGGGTGCTGTTCTGTCCGAGACACAGCATAACGAAGGAAGGAAGGAAGGAAGGAAGGAGGAAAGTGGGAGGAAAGAAAAGAAAACAGAAAGAAGGAAAAGAGAGAAAGAAAAACAATAAAGCACAAACAAACAAATAAAGTATTGACATATATAACTTAAAAAAATATATATATAACTAAAAAAAAACAAAAAAAACATTTGAAACTGGTAACACATGTTCAGTTATTTCTGGAGGCAAAAAAGGTTTCATTTCTAAACAGCCAGTTAAAACGTGCTCTACCGCTAAACATCCCTTGCAAAAGCATTCAATATTTGATTATTGATTAATTTTCTGTCCTAATCCCACTTCCCCCATTCCCCCTCTCACACACGCCCTTCCAATGTTTATGTCTTTTCTTTCTACAATCACTGACACTCACCCTCTCCATTTTACATTTTGTACTCTATCTTTTCCACATTCGGTTTTCTCTCTCTCTTCCTTCCTCAGTCCCCTCCCTCACCCCCCCTCCCACCACCTCAACCGCCCCCTTTTCATTTGAATATACAGAAATGATTATTTCTAATTAATAATAACAATCGTCGTCATGATGAAAGAAATAATAACCCAAATAATAACAACAATAATAATAATGATAATATCATTTATTTTTAGTCTAATATCATCATCTTAGATGAACAGACTATAAACAAATAAACAAACGATGAACAAACAAAAGAACTTCATCCAGACTGATGTGTACAGAGCGACAATGACCACAACAAACATCCAGATTGATGTGTACAGAGCGACAATGACCACAACAAACATCCAGACTGATGTGTACAGAGCGACAATGACCACAACAAACATCCAGATTGATGTGTACAGAGCGACAATGACCACAACAAACATCCAGACTGATGTGTACAGAGCGACAATGACCACAACAAACATCCAGACTGATGTGTACAGAGCGACAATGACCACAACAAACATCCAGATTGATGTGTACAGAGCGACAATGACCACAACAAACATCCAGACTGATGTGTACAGAGCGACAATGACCACAACAAACATCCAGACTGATGTGTACAGAGCGACAATGACCACAACAAACATCCAGATTGATGTGTACAGAGCGACAATGACCACAACAAACATCCAGACTGATGTGTACAGAGCGACAATGACCACAACAAACATCCAGACTGATGTGCACAGAGCGACAATGACCACAACAAACATCCAGACTGATGTGTACAGAGCGACAATGACCACAACAAACATCCAGACTGATGTGTACAGAGCGACAATGACCACAACAAACATCCAGACTGATGTGTACAGAGCGACAATGACCACAACAAACATCCAGACTGATGTGTACAGAGCGACAATGACCACAACAAACATCCAGACTGATGTGTACAGAGCGACAATGACCACAACAAACATCCAGACTGATGTGTACAGAGCGACAATGACCACAACAAACATCCAGACTGATGTGCACAGAGCGACAATGACCACAACAAACATCCAGACTGATGTGTACAGAGCGACAATGACCACAACAAACATCCAGATTGATGTGCACAGAGCGACAATGACCACAACAAACATCCAGATTGATGTGTACAGAGCGACAATGACCACAACAAACATCCAGATTGATGTGTACAGAGCGACAATGACCACAACAAACATCCAGACTGATGTGTACAGAGCGACAATGACCACAACAAACATCCAGACTGATGTGTACAGAGCGACAATGACCACAACAAACATCCAGACTGATGTGTACAGAGCGACAATGACCACAACAAACATCCAGACTGATGTGTACAGAGCGACAATGACCACAACAAACATCCAGATTGATGTGTACAGAGCGACAATGACCACAACAAACATCCAGACTGATGTGTACAGAGCGACAATGACCACAACAAACATCCAGACTGATGTGCACAGAGCGACAATGACCACAACAAACATCCAGACTGATGTGTACAGAGCGACAATGACCACAACAAACATCCAGATTGATGTGTACAGAGCGACAATGACCACAACAAACATCCAGACTGATGTGTACAGACCACAACAAACATCCAGACTGATGTGCACAGAGCGACAATGACCACAACAAACATCCAGACTGATGTGTACAGACCACAACAAACATCCAGACTGATGTGCACAGAGCGACAATGACCACAACAAACATCAAGACTGATGTGCACAGAGCGACAATGACCACAACAAACATCCAGACTGATGTGCACAGAGCGACAATGGCCACAACAAACAAAAGAACTTCATCCAGATTGATGTGCACAGAGCGACAATGACCACAACAAACATCCAGACTGATGTGTACAGAGCGACAATGACCACAACAAACATCCAGACTGATGTGTACAGAGCGACAATGACCACAACAAACATCCAGATTGATGTGTACAGAGCGACAATGACCACAACAAACATCCAGACTGATGTGTACAGACCACAACAAACATCCAGACTGATGTGTACAGACCACAACAAACATCCAGACTGATGTGTACAGAGCGACAATGACCACAACAAACATCCAGACTGATGTGTACAGAGCGACAATGACCACAACAAACATCCAGACTGATGTGTACAGAGCGACAATGACCACAACAAACATCCAGATTGATGTGTACAGAGCGACAATGACCACAACAAACATCCAGACTGATGTGTACAGAGCGACAATGACCACAACAAACATCCAGATTGATGTGTACAGAGCGACAATGACCACAACAAACATCCAGATTGATGTGTACAGAGCGACAATGACCACAACAAACATCCAGACTGATGTGCACAGAGCGACAATGACCACAACAAAACAAACATCAGCCCACTGTAAAGAGTGCACGGTTTCTGTGACGGAGCAAGTTCTTCTTCTTTCCGTTACACGACCAACATCGACTTGCCGATGACTCTGTCATGGTTCATGCATGCTGGGTATTTTCCCGTTTCCATAACCCACCAAACACTAACATAGGTTACAGGATCCTTTAACATGTGTATTTGATCTTCTGCTTGCATATACACACGAAGGGGGTTCAGGCACTAGCAGGCCTGCACGTAAGTTGACCTGGGCAATTGGAAAAATCTCCACCCTTTACCCACCAGGCGCTGTTACCGTGATTCGAACCCAAGACCCTCAGACTGAAAGTCATATGCTTAAACCACTTGGCTATTACGGTTCTGTAATGTACAACAATGCAGCAACAACAATATCAACAACCTACCACCAAAAGCAACCACTGTTGTCAGAATAAAAGAGAAAAAGCTAACATTTATAAATAAACAATGGAATTATGTATTCATCCATAGAAATATGGCTAAAAAAAAAAAAAAAAGAAAAGAAAAAGAAAAAAAAGCAACCTACATTTCTGGGCGTTCAGTTCCTCGGGCAGAATGCACAAAGGGAAACAAATTAGCAGAATGAACAAAGTCATCGTTGCTCTGGTCCCAAGCCATGTCAAGCCATGGCGCCAATCACACAACGCTAACCACGCCATCTTTCTTTTTTCTTCTCTCCTCTTCAATGCCTCTCTGCCATCTGCAACATCAGTGACCACCATGACCTTCACAACATACACATCATAATATAATAATAATAATAATAATAATAATAATAATAATGATGATGATGATGATGACAATCAACAAAGATTCAAAAGCTTTCTTACTCCACGATACAGACTCTGGACGGTTATCGGAGTCTTCCAGTCCATGTTTGCTGATGTACTCTACCTCCGTGGTCGTGGGCTGCAGCTTCCTTGTTATGTACCAGTGGGTTTTTCCACACATGACTGTTTACATGCCACATGTACCAGTGGGTTTTTCCACGCATGACTGTTTACATGCCACATGTACCAGTGGGTTTTTCCACGCATGACTGTTTACATGCCACATGTACCAGTGGGTTTTTTTCCCACACATGACTGTTTACATGCCACATGTACCAGTGGGTTTTTCCACGCATGACTGTTTACATGCCACATGTACCAGTGGGTTTTTCCACGCATGACTGTTTACATGCCACATGTACCAGTGGGTTTTTCCACGCATGACTGTTTACATGCCACATGTACCAGTGGGTTTTTCCACGCATGACTGTTTACATGCCACATGTACCAGTGGGTTTTTCCACGCATGACTGTTTACATGCCACATGTACCAGTGGGTTTTTCCACGCATGACTGTTTACATGCCACATGTACCAGTGGGTTTTTCCACGCATGACTGTTTATAAGCCACATGTACCAGTGGGTTTTTCCACGCATGACTGTTTACATGCCACCATATATGCAGCCAGCTGAACTTGGAAGACCCTGCAAGCGCTTCAAGGGCACCTTGAAGACAAACCTCAAAGCCTGTGACATAGACATCACCTCTTGGGAAACTGATGCCCTTGACCGCTCTCGCTGGAGGCTGCTGTGCTCTAGTGGCATAAAGACATTTGAAAACGCTGGCCATTAAGGAGAAGCGTGAGCGAAGGAAGCAGGGTTCAACTTCTGGAGACGTTTTCCCTTGCAACACCTGTGGGAAGTGCTGCGCATCCAGAATCGGCCTCTTCTCCCATATTATGAGGACACACACCAACAGATAAGCCTGCCTGCCTACTCATCTGTCGGTCCGATGGGAGACTCCATCATCGAATATATGCAGCCATACTCTGTTTTCAGAGGTGTTTATGCTGGGTATGTTTGTTTCCAAGCCCCACCAAATGATGACACAGGTTCTCAGAACTTCAACGCGCATATTTGATTTTCTGCATGCATATACACATGAAGGGGATTCAGGCATGGGCAGGTTTGCACACCTGTTGACCTGGGAGACAGGAGAAAGTTTGATCCTTTACCCACCTGGTGCAGTGACTGAGGTTTTAAACCCAGGACCCTCAGATATAAAGTTCAATGCAGATACACATATTCACACACACACACAAACACAAACACACACACAAACATGCACACACACACACACACACACACACAACATGCACACACACAAACACAGATAATGCATGCTCACACATACACCCTTATACAGATACACATATTCTCTCTCTCTCTCTCTCTCTCTCACTCAATGCTTTAACCACTTGGCTGTTGCACCCATCTGCTAATGTACTGCAGACAAGCAGGTTATGATGAGCAACAGGAGAAACACATTGTGTAGCTGTATACTCCCTCCACAACAGATTGTCTGCATATATATGTGTGTGTGTGTGTGTGTGTGTGTGTGTGTGTGTGTGTGTGTGTGTGTGTGTGTGTGTGTGTGTGTGTGTGTGTGTGTGTGTGTGTGTGTGTGTGTGAGAGAGAGAGAGAGAGAGAGAGAGAGAGAGAGAGAGAGAGAGATCTTCTGTTTAACGTCTATTCATTAAAAGTGTTATTAGATGTGTTTGTGTGTGTGTGTGTGTGTGTGTGTGTGTGTGTGTGTGTGTGCATGTGCATGTTTGTGTGTGTGTGTGTGTGTGTGTGCATGTTTGTGTGTGTGTGTGTGTGTGTGTGTGTGTGTGTGTGTGTGTGTGTGTGTGTGTGTATAGATGGTTGGTTACCTGGGGAAGATGTGTCTTGAAATGATTGACAAGGTGAGACGGAGTTAACGTCTGCCAACCTGAATTTGCCATTTTGATCAGATCTGTGCTGTTATCTAACCTGGAGCAACTTTGGAAAACTAATTAAAAAAAAAAATTAAAAAAATTAAAAAAAACTTGCCAAGACTTCAAACATATACCCAAGCATGCTGTTCTGTCAAAAAGAAAAACAACAACAAAAAAACAACAACAAAAAACAGAGACAAAGACACAGACAAAATGGCATATAAAAAGAAAAAGAATAATCCAAAAGAAATTGTCCACAGCCAAAGTTGTTTGAAATGGAATACACTGATCTGATCTCTCATTTAATTGAGTGTTCAAATTTGGAGATGAGCATATCACATACATAATACAGAAGTCTTGGAAAATTGTAACACATTAAAGTCTTCATGATAGTACAGTTACAGTAAAAGGCTACGATAGTTAGTATTAATCTATCACACACACACAGATAACGAACGCTCACTCATACACCCTTATACAGATACACATATTCACACACACACACACACAAATACAGTCAGTACCTGAAAGAGGAAGAGAGTAAAATGAGTCATTACACAGGATGTAGCACACACTATGCATCTCACTCTCTACGATCGGCTTCAGATCCACTCTGTTGACGCATACCCAGATTCAAACACTTGACTGTTGGCCGCCGTTCTTTCTCTGTCTCTGGACCTTGTAATTGGAATGAACTTCCTCTTTCGCTTCATCAGGTTTCCATACTCAGCTCTTTAAAGTCGCCTTAAAACCCACCGCTTTCCAAAATAGCCTGCCTTTCTTGCCTCTTCCTTGTCTTCAGTTGTTGGGTTTTTTTCCCCCTAGGTTTAGAGTTATGCATGCGTTTGAATGACTGGTGCGAAAGTGCTTTGATTTGTCTCTGCACAAGATTCAGCGCTATATTAATATAATAATTAACTAATTTTTAAAAAACGCCAATCAAAAAGCACACAGTTTGTCCACCAGTAGAATATCACACAGATAAAGAACCGTGTGTGAGTGATGTGCATGTATGTGGCTGAGAGAGTTCATTTTTCTTCTTTTTTTTCTTTTTCTTTTCTTTTTTTTTTTGGTTGTTGTGTGTTTGTTGTTGTTTTTCTCGGCCAATGAAGAAAGGCATGTGAAGAGCACTAAAGAAACATGAAAGTAAAACGAGTGAGACAATGTGCTCCAGGATCTTGTATGCAACTGACTCAGGCCATAAAAAAAGACAGTAAAAGGCTTCCCTTTTAAACACACATACAGACAGCAAAATTTAAAAAATGGGAAGATAAAATTAAATTATTTCAAGTAACTTTAGAGAGAGAGAGAGAAAAAAAAGAAAGAAAAAAAAAGAGGAGAAGCAGAAGAAGAAGGATGAAGAGCAGAAGGGGAAGGTGAAAGAGAAAAAACAAGAAGAAGAAGAACAAGAATAAGAACAAGAAGAACTTAAATAATATCAATCTTCCTCCAAAATTTTGTACTGCACTTTTTTTTCTCTTTT
This sequence comes from Babylonia areolata, assembly GCF_041734735.1. Lineage (NCBI taxonomy): Eukaryota > Metazoa > Mollusca > Gastropoda > Neogastropoda > Buccinidae > Babylonia > Babylonia areolata. The sequence goes on along the minus strand of NC_134895.1, from coordinate 53,230,588 downwards.
TTGATTCCTTACTGAGAAATTCTGGCTGGCATATTTCTATGATGCATAACACAGTCAGCTGACTCAATATAACCTAGCTCTAAATGTAACCAGAGATTTAGCAATATAATGACCATATCAAATCCCAAATGATATTTTGCACAAAACTTAGACACTGTTCACACTACACTCTAATGCTGATGGGAAAAGAAAATGCGAAAGTGTTTCAAAATGGAAATAATAAAAAGGAAAAAGAAAAAAGAAAAGAAATCTCGTTAAAACCAAGAAAAATATGCTCTGCATATTCATCACTTTACAGCAACTCATTGGTAACATAAACAAGGTGACAAAAACTGGACTTTTCAATCAATGACACACACACACACACACACACACACACAAACAAAATAACAAAAGCACATTCACTTAAAAATCCAGTGTTCATGGACAGAGAAGACACACCACCCCCTGTTAATGAACACACACACACACAGATAATGAGATATACAGAGATATATAGGCATATATATATATATATATGGGTGTGGGTGTGTGTGTGTACTATACAAAATAGCCACAAGATGCTGGAAGGTCTCCCACAAATACCATCCCCACCATAAAGCCACGTACAAGCACAGCCTGGGCATTCCCACTCTTCCTCTTCCTGGCAGTGTTATGTGAGAAAATGTTCTTTCTACACAGACACATCCTGTTTGAAAATAAACACGCTGAGAAAAATTCAGTACGACGAGATTAATCATGACTTGTTACTCAGCCAAACCAATTGACAAGAAATGAATTCACTATTCACTGTCCATTTTTGACTACTGTTTACAAGAAAATGCTCTCCCTGGGCTGATTTTTTTTCCTTCTCTGTTTCAAATCAATAATAATAATAATGGATACTTATATAGCACACTATCCAGAAATCTGCTCTAGGTGCTTTACAAAAACGCATTTGTTAAAATAAAACATTATATCTATGTTACATACACACACCAAAATGTGACTACACACACACACACACACACACACACACACAAAGACACGAAAATCAAGAAGGAATGGGAAAAATTAACTATCACCATATTAGTTACCACGCACCTGCCCTTATGCTTGGCTATCAGATGAGTGAACTCAAAATGAAGAGTAGCTTCAAGTCTACACAACATCATTCCCTATAAGGTATTACAGTTACTCTACACATCATTATTCCCTATAAGGTATTACAGTCACTCTACCTGTTCCTGCGTATGAGTATCTGTCCAATCAAAACTGCACAAGGATTCCAGTCAAAGTCTGTTGTTTCGTTCATCCACTCTGGTTCTCCTTCATGCATGTCCAGTTCTGCTTCTATTTGTAGTCTCCCATTTATAAATGACAGGTTGAAAAAACAAAGGTACTCACTGCCCCTCTTAACTGAACTGAAAAGTTTGTCAAACACATTTCCCAAAAAGTATGACAACTTGTTACGTTTTCGAAAAACCAGCATTCTGATGAGAAGAGAACGCTTTCAAGAAAAGAAAAAAGAACAAAGAGAGAGAGAGAGAAAAGAGAGTGACACGACAGTCAGCATGAAAAGAGTCAGGATCATTTCAGCGAAAGAAAGTTTGAAAGAGATTCCTCTCTATCTTAGTGGTGCAAATAAAAAGAAAAAGAAAAAGAAAAGAAATTCTACTTAAATCTTGTCATATCTCTAGTCATGATCTAATCAGCCATAAATGACTACCTCTATTCTTTACTGACTGTCCTAACTACAGCGGAATGTACGACTTGCCATGACTTGGTTCCAATAATGTCAACAGAATTTTTTCAGAAATGCAAGCCTGGTGGGGTGAGACAGGGTGGAGGGTGACAGAGCTGGCAATATCTAAGGAACACCACAAAAGACGTGAAAAAACAATCGTAAAAGTCGTTATCTAATCCTCACACAACTTTCTGGTGTATATATGTGTTTGCTCAGGATCTCACATGCAAAATAAAAAACAAAAAAACAACATGTGTCTGGGTTCTGGGTGGAAAGATGAAGAACAGAAGCCAGACTTCTTCTCTGCGTTCGTGGGCTGCAACTCCCATGTTCATTCATGTACGAGTGAACTTTTACATGCAAGACCATTTTTACCCTGCCATGAAGACAGCCATACTCAATTTTTGGGGATGTGCATGCTGGGTATGTTCTTGATTCCATAACCCACTGAACGCTAACAGGGACTGCAGGATCTTCTTCTTCTTCTTCTGCGTTCACTCGTATGCACACGAGTGGGCTTTTACGTGTATGACCATTTTTACCCCGCCATACAGGCAGCCATACTCCGTTTTCGGGGGTGTGCATGCTGGGTATGTTCTTGTTTCCATAACCCACCGAACGCTGACATGGATTACAGGATCTTTAACGTGCGTATTTGATCTTCTGCTTGCATATACACACGAAGGGGGTTCAGGCACTAGCAGGTCTGCACATATGTTGACCTGGGAGATCGTAAAAATCTCCACCCTTTACCCACCAGGCGCCGTCACTGTGATTCGAACCCGGGACCCTCAGATTGCAAGTCCAACGCTTTAACCACTCGGCTAATGCGCCCGTCTGCAGGATCTTCAATGTATGACATTTTATCTTCAGCATGTGTATACACACCAGCAGGATTCAGGCCTGCATATACATTGACCGAGGAGATCAGAAAAATTCTCCACCCTTTAGCCACCAGGTGCACCAAAAGTGGGGATCAAACTAAGGAAACTGGAGTGAGAATCCACTACACCCATCCATCCAGAAGACAGACAGAGCTGAGACAAGGAAAGGCCGACACAGGGCACAAGAAAGAGAGACAGAGAAAAACTCCTTTCACTGTTGTACCATTTATGAGAAAGAAAAAAAAAATCTGCCATCACTCTACATGTAGAGGGGCACTTAGAAAGACTTTAAAAAATTCAAAGTAATTGTCACACATCTTTTCACACATTAAATTTTCAACTTGCATTTCAAAAATACAAAACTCCAGATGACAAAGAATGTGCTTTGTCGTTTTCCTTATTTTATATTCTTAAGGGTAAAATGACAGACATGAATGCCACAAATCATGGCATTTAAGAAGTTGCTAATGGCTGAACATGACACAGAAAAACATATCACCATTGTAAACAGAAATTCTGTTAACATTCACACATGCTGGGACTGAAACAAAAGTTTCTTAGAAACTAAAGACAATTCACACCAGTCACTTATGCACAACCGTCATCAGAGCAGGAAAAAAAACAATCACTGACTCCATAATGATTAACAAACTCATAATGCTTTAACATGATTTTGTATTTGCAAAACTATGCAACTGGCTGATATATATATATATATACTTTCAAGGTGGATTTTGATATTTTGTTGTCACTGATTTTGTTTTGTTTCTGTTTTGTTTGTTTTCATTTCCTCCCTTTGTTTTTTGTATGTTTGAAAAGAAATATTTAAAATGTTGAAAACAACAACAACAAACAAACAAACAAACAAAAAAAACCCACTAAAGAAAGAAAAAAAAATTAAACACTTGTCTGAGATGAATTAGGCATGTGTTTCTGGTGAAGTCAGTCACTGTCACTTCCACACGTTGGCATCAGTTAAATAGAAAGCGATGCAACAGTCAGTATGAAAAGAATCAGGGTTATGCTATGCTAAACAAACTTTATAAGAAATCTCGTTCAGCCTCTCTATATCTGACTGCAAATTAAAACACCAAACAAATTTCAAACCTTGTCAAATCTCTGGTCATGATTTAATCAGCCCTTAAGCAAATCCATCTCCCCTTTTTATATGTATATATATATTTTTTTAACAACAGATATGGTGTAGCATATATGGATTGATCTGCATGAAACATTGACACTTTGAAACTGAATTTGGCATCAAATATTACATGATAAAAAGAACAGAAACTATACAGGTTGAACTGACCTAAGCCCTGGACATCGGGATAAAACATCATCTCCACATCAACAAAACCACTGTGAAAGAAGCTGGAGAACGGTCTGCCCAGTGAACATGGCCTTTATATCTACTGAAAACTGTTCCAGAATTTTCCCCAAACTGTATGATGTGGCATGTTGTGCCAGCCATGCTGGCAGATTTTCTGAAAAAAACATACCATCAGCTGACAATTCTCAGATTACAGACTGTACAACAGAACAGTATGCACCAGGGAGAGAGAGAGAGAGAAGAAGAGAGGGTGACTGCACGTGGGCAGTGGGGGCATGGGGGGTGGGGGGGCTTGGGGGGTGGGGGCTGAGCTGGGTGGGCAGTGGAAGAGAGGGGGCAGGGGAAGGGAGGGAGTACTGGTAGCTCTCTTTCAGGAGAGACACTAAATAGATAAATGACTGGACACTGAAAGAGAATATATTTATATTCCACCTAACCGTTACACACCTGTTACACACTTCAAGGAACAAGTGCAACATTCAGTACACAGGGATTTACACATAAAGGGAACCAGGGTGGAAATGTTACTTGCACCAAAGACAGTGGCACTTTTACTTCAGTTTGTCTCACCAGGACCATGAAAACATAAGAATTAAAAAAAAAAAAAATCATTAAAAAGATGCATTTTGCAAAAGTGTCAAATACTGAGAAGGTAAACCAGGACTGATATCCCTGGATTTCTATGAAACTCTGTGGAATGAAGGAGGTGGTGGTGTTTACCTGCAAATTATATAAGTTTAATATTGACTGGGATATATGGTCCATGGAATGCCCTCTTTTTTGTGTTGGTTTTATAGAAAACAAAGGGTTTATCTCTTTTTTTCTTTTTTTTTTGTGTGCTTAGAGTTGACTTCAAGATTCTGTGCCTTATTAATAATATTATTATTATTAGTAGTAGTATTTTTATGTATTTATCTATTTTTTTTATATCTTTTATTTATTTATTTATTTTTGTTATTTTATTTTATTTTATTTTATTTTTATTTTTATTTTCTGTCTATTCACCATCCAGACAACTCCGTTCCTCAAACGACAAGCGCACACTGTCCATTCCAAAGATTCATACTAAAACTTATGGCGAACATTCCTTTTCTTTTGTTGCACCTAAACAATGGAATTCACTGCCCTCACACCTCCGTTACACCCCAACACCTGCATTCAAGAGAGCACTCAAAACATATCTTTTCAAACTATACTTTTCTCACTGAATTTTTTCCATCTGTATATGCTTGCTGTGATTTTTGTTGCTGGATGTGCTTTTTGCATTGGTGATACCTGGTTCCCTGGTGTTTATTTTTGACAGTGATGAATGTGGCGTGCTTTGTTTTGCTGTGATTTGCACCTGTGGGATTTGAGACTGTGATGGCGCCTGTGTCAATTTATGTATATGTATATATGTGTGTGTATATATGTGTATGTATGTGTGTGTATGTATATGTGTGTGTGTATATATATATATATATATATATATATATATATATATATATCTTTTATCATGTCAGTCTTACATATGCATATTTTAGCCATTGTCATGTTAAACTTTGTAGACTTTGTACATATTTTACGACACTTAGTCTTAAATTTCATTTTTTTAATTTTTTATTGTGAAGTGCGGTGAGCCCCATCTGAGATGGGGGTGTATATATACATATACATAAATTGACACTGCGCTGTATAAGCCTACATTATTTATTATTATTATTTTATTGATCTATTTTTTCTCAAGGCCTGACTAAGCGTGTTGGGTTACGCTGCTGGTCTGGCATCTGCTTGGCAGATGTGGTGTAGCATATATGGATTTGACCTGAACGCAGTGACGCCTCCTTGAGCTACTGATACTGATACTGATACTAATCAAATCCACATAATTTAGAAAACTCATTGTCCTCGAGACAAACAGTATGTGTGAATGGCTGAAACAGCCATTGAAACGAAAAACAGAGAGAGAAAGAGAGAGAAGAGAGAGAGAGAGAGAGAGAAATAAAAAGATATATAGTCAGAGGTAGGAGGGGGAAACTGCCACAAATACATACACCACAAGAAAGATAGAAAGTCTGAAACAGGCAGAGAAAAGAAAAACAACAAACACAACAAATACCCGCAAATAAGAACAGCAACAATAACAATAGTGAAATCAACTAGAACAGACCACTAATGAAAACTGACATGCTGTGGTGCATGAGCAACTGCTGTACCTCATACTCACAAAAAAAAAAAAAGAAAAAGAAAAGTGACCTCTCACAGGGAACAGTATTCAAATGCTATTGTATCTCATACTCAAAAACAAATTGCACAAAGGAAACTTTACAGTATGTGATCAACCTTTCTGACTGTCACACAAAGCACACTGATGGGCTACAGTTTATAATCAACTATTGTAACTCTTACTCACAAACAAATCACACAGCAAACTCTGATAGGCTGCAGTATACAAACGTTGTAACTCATACTCACAAACAAATCACACTGCGAACAGTGGCAGGCTGCAGTTTACGATCAACTATTGTAAATCATACTCACAAACAAATCACACAAAGTGGCTGCACCGCCTCCAACGTCAGCAGAGACACACTGGCAGCCCAGCCCAGTGAACAAGGACTCTCTATCCTGTTTTCTGGAAAGAAAAAAACAGTTCTGTTTATCATGTCAATTTTTTTATTATTATCCTTTTATTAGTATTAGTATTATTAGTACTACTACCTTTTTCTATATTATAATTATTATTTATTTATTTATTTATGTAAGCTTATCTATTATTTATTCCCCCATTTATTTTTTAATTTTAATTTTTTTGTTTTTGTTTTGTTTTTTGTTTTTTTTCTCAAGGCCTGACTAAGCGCATTGGGTTACGCTGCTGGTCAGGCATCTGCTTGGCAGATGTGGTGTAGCGTATATGGTTTTGTCCGAACGCAGTGACGCCTCCTTGAGCTACTGAAAACTGAATCACTAATTAGTATCTATCATATATATAATAGTAGTGGCCTCTGTCCATTGCATAAGACAACATATTTGTGGCTGTCGGTATTCACATTGAGGAGTTAGAATAGTGTCTCAGTGTTGAACAATTCAATCCTGGAACAGTATTGTCTTTTGTCCATTCCACAAGACATCAGATTTGTGGCTGTTGGTATTCACACTGAGGAGTAAGAATAGTGTCTCAGTGTTGAACAATTCAACCCTGGAACAGTATTCTCTGTTACAGACTTCACACTAGATTGTTGTTGGAGCAGCATGTGTGTGTGCCTTCCTCTGCTACATTTTCTGAACAAGTCGTCTATGACTGCCTTTGACACAGCTTCCTAATTAAACAATTCATACTTTATTTCATCTCTAGCTGATCCATTTTGTGTCTTCCATCCTTATGATGCATGGACTTAAGTCCTTCCTCATTCAATGAATTCCTAATGAAGGCTGCTACAGTGAAACAATGCTAGCACATGGAATTATCATTATGATGTGCAAGGATGTGACCGAGGAACAATGCTAGTTCATGAAATTATGACTAACTCTGATGTACTGCAGGTTTCGTATCAGGCTTTTCATTCTCATAACATGGTAAATATCATGTCACTGACAAGAAGTATGCAGATTACAGGCCATAAAAATCTGTGTGTGTGTGTGTGTGTGTGTGTGTGTGTGTGTGTGTGTGTGTGTGTGTGTGTGTGTGATTGTGTGTGTGTGTGTGTGTGTGTGTGATTGTGTGTGTGTGTGTGTGTGTGTGTGTGTGAATAGAATAGAATAGAATATCTGTGTGTGTGTGTGTGTGTGTGTGTGTGTGTGTGTGTGTTCATGAGCACATTTCAAATGTATGTTTCAAATAAGATTTGCTTTGCCTATTTGGAGATCAGAGAATATATGAAAAACACAACTGTATTGTCTGTAAATTCAGATAGATTTGTCTTTTGGCTCAAGTATATATGCAAAACATCACACATACCAAGCACATTCACATTCAGATCATGAACATCCATAAAAACATATATACAACCCAATATCAAATAATACATTCAGTTTTGACAAGGCAAGAAAACCACATGTCACTGAAACACAAGGAAAGCCAACATTCACTCCCTGCTACACACAAACTCATATACCCACACACTTGTATACAAACCAAACTACACCCCCTCCTCACACATGCACATGTACATCAATCACTCTGGCAACAATAGCATGCCAGCCATGCCACATCATTATGAAGGTTAAAACTTCATAGAAAACACTTCCATATGTATCACATAAATGCATAAAATAAATAACTAAAAATAAAAAAAATAAAAAACAACGTTAAAAAAACAAATTCACTCACTCAAATACACACCCAGCCAACACACCTATTCCCCAAGCCTGGACCTTTCACACACAAGTATACACGTCTGGGCACACTGGCAATGACACTACACCACCCACTATCGCATATATTATATCGCATAAGGTGTGAGTGTAGCAGTCTCTTCGGAGGCGTGGGTTCGATCCCACCGCTGCCACCATGTAATATTATGTAAAGGGACAAATGGAGTCCAGACAGAGTGCTTCTGTGTAAGCCACGTTTATTCTGCCAAGTTCATATTAACCGGAGTTTTATTTCCCTTTGCTCGTCTCGACACACAAAGCACTACAAACGCATGCATGCATCATACTACATAAGAATGAATTAACTTATTAAGAAATATCAGATGAATAAAAAAAGAAAAAAGAAAAAAAAGATAAATAGACAGAATAATGAAAATCTGAATATAGTACCATATACAATCATTCATAAAATGGCTACACTTAGTTTAAAATGGAATTTAAAGATACAAAAAATGGATGCAATAGATGAGTTAAAAGAAGTTTAAATTTGGAAGAAAAGAAATCATTTTTATTTAAAAAAACAATAAACAAACAAACAAACAAACAAACACACACACCCGCACACACACACACACAATGTGGCAATGTGTACATTGTCTCAGAACTGATCGACTTACTTTCGTTATTCGTCCAGTATTTCGATCGACAAGTCAGTGTAAACAAAACAAAACAGTTCTCGGATACAGACGCACAATGCTCTAAAAAGTAACTGTTTGAAAGAACCACCGAGAATGAGCTGTGAATGGAACACCGAGATGGTTGTACAAACCAACTGTTTGGGATTTCCGTGGAACCATTTCTGAGAAACGAAAACGCACCTGGTGTCAAAAATCCAGACAAATATATCGTTTCTAGTTCTTCAGACGAGGAAACACATTCCATAAGATTGGCAAAATTTGATATCTTGTTCTTATCACAGCTCCTCATCTGATCTCTCAACTTTTCTTCAGTCCCTGTTTTGTTCTTCTATCAACAACGAATAATATTTACCTGTTTCTCAAAAACGATCTGAAACCAACTTATCGTTAGATAGAGATGTTCTCAAATTGGGCGCTTCTCATATGGTGTGTGTGTGTGTGTGTTGAGAGAGAGTCTGAAGACTGACCATCGCACAAGTCCTTCATCCTTCATCCGTCGAGTGTCCACAATCATCCGGCTGATTATTCTGACACTTTTGGGGAGTTGACGAAAAAAAAAATTCTTTACTGCAGGAGGCTGCTACCTCTTGACCTGAATAGGTCAAGAGTCTTTGAAGTCACAGCAGCCTCGGCGGTCAAGTTGTTGTTCCGCGAGCTGACAGACTTGCTGGCAACGCAACAACAACGAGCGGCCTACATCTAGGAAAGTCGGAAATCCTCAGAAAAGTCAAAGAATATCAAAAAGAACAGGTACAAAGCCATCATACCATCGATCGCCTCAAAGAAATAATGGTAGAGAGAGGGAGTGGCCGTAAGTCTAGCATGAAAGGTAGAGGGGGGGAGGGGGAATGGGTGGGAGCAACGGAACATTGGAACGTGCGGGTGTGCATATATATATATATATATATATATATATATATTTGTATGTATGGGTTTGGGGTGGGGGATATGGGCGTATGTGTGTGTGCTTGTACAAGTAAGTGTGCCTCAGTGTGTGTGCGCCGTGGAAGCTGCGATACGTATTTGATTGTGCTTTCATATCTGTGAAACTGGACTGTTTGGTGCATATCTGTTATGCATATGTGTATGTGTGAATGTGTGTCTGCATGTTTTACATTTATTTGCTAAAATTATCATCATTGTTGTCTTTTTTATTTATTTTTTTATTTTATTTTATTTATTTATTTGCTTATTATTATTTGTGTGTGTGTGTGTGTGTGTGTGTGTGTGTGTGTGTGTGTGTGTGTGTTACCAATGAGTTGCTGTAAAATGATGAATATGCAGAGCATATTTTTGTGTACGGGTCCCAAACTGTGCACGCGTATTCCAGGACTGGGCGCACCAGTGCTTTGTAAGCGGTCTCTTTGATATTGCGAGCACTGATTTTCAGTTTGCGCATCAAGAAACCTATGGTCTTGTTAGTTTTACTGATGATGTTTTTTATGTGTTGAACTTGGTATTTGGTCGAAGTGACATTTGCCAAGATCTGACTGTGTAGATGGTAGCTTGAGACACTAAGTTTGTTCTTTCGTTTGGGGCTGATGAGGCGGAAGAGGGGTACATTTGCCAGGATGGAAAGCCATGCCCCAACTCTTTTCCCACTTTCAAAGCTTTTGTAGATCCTGCTTGGTCTTGGCTTGTTGTTATTTACCGGTAGACAGCTGAGTCATCCGCGAAGAGACGTGTCTGTGAGGAGAGATTTTCGGGCAAGTCGTTAATGTAGGCCAGGAAAAGACTCTGTCCTAAAATGGAGCCCTGAGGTACTCCCAATTTGACACTTCCGAAGTCTGATCTGGTTCCATCAACCACAACAGCCTGTCTACGATCTTGCAGGAATCCACCAATCCACCTGTTGATATGGCCCCGGACTCCATACTGATGTAACTTGTGGAGGAGGAGCGAGTGGTTTACCTTGTCAAAGGCCTTTGCGAAATCCATGATGACAATATCTGTTTGGCTGCATTTTTCCATTGTCTCTGTCGGTTCTTCCATCAGCTGAAATAGTTGCGTCTTGCAAGATCTTCCTCTGCGGAAACCATGTTGACGTGGGGAAAGTATCTTGTTGCTCTCTAGGTGGTTCATTAGAGCACTGACAGTAATGTTCTCCATGATCTTGCAGGGCACACATGTCAGAGAGACTGGCCTGTAGTTTGCAGAATCGTAGTGCTCCCCTTTTTTGAAAACTGGGGCGACATTTGCTGATCTCGTCTTCGGGTACAGCTCCGGTGTTGATGGAGGATTGGAATATGCGAGTCAGTATGGGAGCAATCTGTGGCGCAAGAGTCTTCAGTACCTTGGGCGTTATCTCATCGGGTCCACAAGCTTTGTATGGATTTAATCCTTTGAGGAGCTTTAGGACACCATCCTCGGAGATCTGGATACTGGTCAGCTCCGGATAGTCTGCATGTCTCATCTGGCATTTCTCCTGAAACTCCTCCCTCGTGTAGGCTTTTCCTTGGTGAACACAGATTGAAATTGCTTGTTCAGAGTTTCTGCTTGGTCCTTTGGCTCTGATATCAGTCTGCCATTCACTTTAAGAGGGAAGACACCTACTTTTGCTGTCCTCTGATGCTTGATATAGGTCCAGAACCTTTTAAGCGAAGGAGGTTCACCCAGGGAAGTTTCAGTGATGGAGTCATTTATGTATGTCCAGTATTCTCGCCTGAGTTTGCACTGAATGGTCCTTCGCAGTTTTTGGCATTCATCTTTGAGCTCCTGTGTGCCCTTCTTTTTCATCATCTTGTACACACATGTTCTCCTATTGATGAGTTTTTTTAAGCTCTGGAGTAACCCAGGGTTTGCTGAACTTTGGGCGGGCCTGTTTGGATAGAACGTATGTTTCCACTGCCTCAGAGTAGGCTGCCATAAACTTGGTCCAGAGTTCTTGGGTTGAAAGGCTACCCTCTTCCTTTTTCCAGCCTGCTATCTAGTTCCTTAATGGCTTCCCTCATCCCGTCCCAGTTGGCTTTGTTGTACAGGTGAATCTTCCTCGGATTTTGCTTCGTCTTCTGCACATTTACGTTGTACTCGTAGTACACGATCTCGTGATCTGATACGCCCATTACAACTTCGACTCTCGGGACTAGGTGTTTGTGAGGACTAGGTCGAGTGTATTTTCGAGTCTGGTAGGTTCTGTGACCATCTGTTCGAGACCATGGTCCCTTAAAAAGGTATGGGTCGTGCATGACCTACACGAGCTTTCGAGGGGTGACCACGTTTTTTCCTCTGTAAAAAGCATGGGTCATACACGATCCACACAAGCGTCCGTGTGTAGTTAAAACGCTACCTTGGATTACTCATTAACTAATTAATGAATTAAAAAAAAAATGTTTTGGTAAAAGTTGACCTTTTAGGTGTAGGAAGCATTTCTGAAATTTCGTAGAAAAATATTGAGAAATGGCTGAGATATTTGCGTTTTTGTACCCTTCTGGGTCGTGTACGACCCACGATAGCCAGCGAAGGATAGCAACGGCAAGTCAGATTGCAAAATTGAGATTTCTTCTTCTTCTTCTTCTTTCTTTCCAAACACACATGATGCATTGTGACCATCAGAACATATCAAAATATAAAATATTTTTTGTTCAGTTTGAACCCCCATGTCTGGCCTCAAGCGGTGCAGTGTGCGCAGTACTGGCCCCATCGACCTTTACACCCGGGTTCACCTGTCATGGCCCTGCATGCTAATGCTAGGACGGTGACAGCGAAGTCCGCGGGTCGTAGCTTTTAAAACCCTTTCACCGCCAAGCTCGCATTTATGCACAGGCGTGGTAGAGGACCCATGTCACTGAAAGGTGACCAGATCATTGGTCTGTTATCCATGAACCTACTGCTCTTAATGTTTGGTGGAAGGATAGGCCATATTTTCTGTACATCGCAGGGGGAATCCCCAGCTATTCTTAGTCACTGTCTTTTCTGTGTTTATACCGCAAGTGAATTTTGTACTCTAAATTGACTGGCGGTGAAAGGGTCAAGTCAGACTGTCCTTGTCCTAGAAGGCTCGCCCGCCAGGGCTGTCAAGCACTATCTACCTAGCTATGTTATCCATGGCTGTGATCTAGTTCACATCATCTATTCCGCAAATCGAACTTTGTCTTGATAGTAATTATCGCCATATCGCCAAGGAAAGTTGTTTATATACTTTATGAAGTTGGATATAGAAGGGAGACAACAAATAAAGGTGAGGGTGTGGGAGTGGAGATGGGAGGAGGGGGGGTTGGGGGGGGGGGGGGGGGGCAGTCAGAGAGAGAGAGAGAGCGAGAGAGAGAGAGAGAGAGTTTCGCCATGCGCCTTTCTTTAATACTCACAGTGTATGGTCGTTTGACACGGTACAACCAAAAAGATTATAGTTTATATAGACTATATTTAAAATCCGGGTGTGCCACAATACCACTATACTTTTGCACATAGCTTGCCGTATAAGAAAACGGCATAGATTTCTGTCTGATTGTGCCGTCACACCACGGCATTGAGAACGGCGGTCCCGACACATTATTCACGCAGACTATAATTATCCTTCTTTCTCGCTGTCCTTGCTCGTTGAGTATTGAGTGGGGGGTTAAGAATTAGGTAAAGCCCTGCGAGGGGCCAACAAAATGCAGTGTTTGCTCCGGTTTCGCGTGGATCGTCGATATTCCCGAGAAACTTCTGTAACAGTATCAGTATCGGTATCAGTAGCTCAAGGAGGCGTCACTGGGTTCGGTCAAATCCATATAAGATACACCACATCTGCCAAGCAGATGCCTGACCAGCAGCGTAACCCAACGCGCTTAGTCAGGCCTTGAGAAAAAAAAAGAAGAGATAAAATAAAATAGAATAAATAAAGTACATAAAAAGCAATAATAATAAAAAAAAAGAAAAAAAAAGAAAAAGAAAAAAAAGATGAATACATAAAAATACTACTACTACTACTACTAATATTTAAAATGTGCAAAATATTGATGAAGTCAACTTGTGTAACAATTTAAGGCTTAGTGTGATTGACAGCGACAGCCATGCTGTTCGTGTCGAGTTGTTTCTGTAACGTGGAGCGTCAGTGACAAGGCCAAGGAAGTGAAGACGGGTTGTGCATGTCAGTCATGGCAGTGCGTGAGATCGTGTGGGTTGGGCAAAGGTTGTGGTTACGTATGAGTTAAACAGATTTGTGGAATTCTCTCTCTCTCTTGAGCACTCCCACGCGTGCATGCACACACGAAACACATACTTCACAAGTACGAAAACAAACACCACACCCCCACGCACGCACACGCTTGGCACTTTCACACACACACACACACACACACACACACACACACACACACACACACACACACACACACACACACACACACACACACACACACACATCCTAACATGAACGGTTTACGGTTGACAAAGATGGCCCTCCACACACACACACACACACACACACACAGTCATGTATTACTTGTATCTTGATGCATTTTCAGAACACGATCCTTCGATGAGGGTAAGCAAAGGAAGTGGATACGCATTGAATTCTCTCCATTGGCAAATCACTTCTCTGTTGCTCACAAAACGAATACAAAGACCTTTTCTTTCACGGTTGAGGTGTGTGTGTGTGTGGAGGGCCATCTTTGTCAATCGTAAACCGTTCATGTTAGGATATAAAATAAAATCAAGTTAAAAAAAAATTTAATCTAAAAAAAAAAAAAGGCCTACGTGCATGCCTGCACTGGAAAGGTATTGCTGATAAGGCTGTTGGGTGTATCGTGTTCCTACCAGTGCTGATTTTCTGAGAAACCAATCAGCTGAAAATGTAAGTGTTCGTGTAGACCAAGTGTACGGCGTAAATGATAGCATATTTTAAGCTGTATTAATTTTGTTCGGGGCTTTATTTTCTTAATCGTTATTTGGCCCATTATCACCTTTTATATGATAGTCAGTCGTGTCCGACTATGATCATCAAAACAGCAGAGGAGGCAACTGCTGTTCCGACTATCTGGGCTAGAATTTGATTTTTGTGGAGAGTGTCTTGCCCAAGTACATCCCCACTCTCTCGGCCAAGAGGGTTTTAGGACAGTCGGCGTTGGGATGGTTCCCAAAGGCCAACTAGCCCACAAGGCTGCAGCATTAAGAGCCAGTGCAATTTTGCCTCCTAGTTTGAGAGTCATAGTCCTTCACAAAAGACTAAGATGTAAATGGTTTCCCATTGACTGGAGAAACCATTGATAATACAGCTCTCACTTTGCTGTTGGCCCAAATGTAAACTTATGTCATTCTGTGATAAAAGCCGAGTGTTGGGCCTAATTATTACCTACACACCCACAGTAAGCATAATCCATGAGACAAAGCAGAATACTTGTAAATGAGAACTTCTGTGTCTTGAGTATGCTATGTTATCGTTACTGCTATGATAATCATGATGAGCAGCAGCATCAGCTTAAATCATTACATCAGCAAATGTAGCAGCAGCAGCAGCAGTCAAAAGTAGCTTAACGTCAAAATCTTCATAAATTACACGGTTCATGATGCTATCTCTAATTTCTTTTTACCCTTTCTTGGGATATGAAGAATTTCAAACAAAACTGAAAATAAAACAAATGAAATAAAATAACATGATGAACATGGAAAACCCCCGAATAAACAGTGTCAGCAACACTCACGTGCCGAATGCAAAGTATATGTATACCTGTAGATAACGCATGCTCTATCAATACTGTTACCCAATTCTCCCCAGTCCTGCTACCAAAATCAAACCCCGCAAACACGCGCTTAAAACATTAAGAATATCCATAAAGCTTGTTTAGAAAGAAAGTAAAGATACAGTACCTGTAGCCATGGCAATGCCGGTAAACAAACGGCGGCAAACCGTAACAGTCTCTCTCTATATGTCGTCACTTAGTTGTTTTTTGTTTTTTTTTGAGACATTGAGTGGTGGTCTGGACGCTAGTCATTCGGTCTCCTGACAAAATTCTGTAAAAAAAATCCACTCCGATAGGAAAAACAAATAAAACTGCACGCACGAAAAAATACACACACACACAAATGGGTGGCTCTCAGTAGTATAGCGACGCGCTCTCCCTGGGGAGAGCAGCCCGAATTTCACACAGAGAAATCTGTTGTGATAAAAAAAAAAAAAAATAAATAAATAAATAAATAAATTAAAAAAAAAGAAGAAGAAAGAAAACAGAAAGCATATTAATTCTAATTCTCATGGCAATAATAAGCATGACGGTCTGACACGGCACATGATATCGTGTATAGTAGGCCTAACACAGTTATATGGGTTTCACAATAGGCCTATATCATTTCCTTCACCTAAACAACAACAACAGAAAAAAAAAAAAGGCTACGATGTGTCCACACGAACACTGTGCATACATTGGCCACCCGATCCTCGAAAACGTTCCGCGCGGCACACAAAAGGAAATTATACCCAGTTATTTTCCTTCGTTTCCGAACACGCGTCTTTATACCCCGACACTTCAGGCTCGACTTGGAAATCGAAACTGTGTCAAAAGCGTGTGGGTGCAACTCAGTACCGCTTATTAACACCCAAGCTACCCAAAACTGGCGTCGCTCATCTTTATTATTATTATTATTATTATTATTGGGGATGAAGTACTGGGGATGAAGCTAAGTGTCGAGATCTCGCTCCCCCTGGCTACACTACCACCTCCTTCCCTCGTGTTACAACAACTTGCGGGGGAGGAATCGCCTTCGTTGTGTCAGACAGGCTGCTCCCACACACAACGTACACATCTGCCTTTCCCTTCAACCATGCCTCATTCGAACTGGCCCAGCTTTCACTGTCGCTGCCACATTCCCACCTCAATGTGTTCTGCCTCTACCGTCCGCCACCAAACAAGAAAAATAAACTTTCTGATACGATGTTCATAGAACAGTTTCCGAACTTCTTAGAATACGCTAATAGTTTACCAGGCTCCCTACTTATTGTTGGTGACTTTCATTTTCATTTTGATTCACCCACACAGTTTTATACCTCTAAAGTACTTGAAATTGTCAGTTTGTTCGATCTTAACCAGTCTGTAACCGAGCCTACACACAATCGTGGTCACATCGTCGATTGGGTGTTGCACAGAAATGAGGACTGCCTCCTGAAGTCTACCACCGTCGATCACACCCTGTCCTCCGACCATCACAGTGTGACGTGTCATCTGAACCTCACCAAACCTCCCACGCCCCGTGTGTATAGGGAGGTGCGCACACTGACCTCAATTGATTTAGACTTATTTAAAGCTGACCTGCTGACTAATATCCCTTTTGAGCCGACTGCTGACCAGCTATCCACTGTCCTATGCGCTGCACTCGACAGGCACGCCCCGTCGACTCGGCGCCTGATCTCCAATCGTCCCCCGTCGCCTTGGTACAACACCGTGGGACCAGAGCTGTTGGAGGCCAAGCGGGAGAGAAGGAGAGCTGAGAGGCACTGGCGTGCCACTAGTTTGACCATCAGTAGGGACATTTTTCAGACAGCCAGGAATAATGTAACAAACATTGTTGACAGGGCAAAGTCAAAGTTCTACTCTTCTAAAATACTTGCATGCACCACAGCCAAACAGCTTTTCAACGCTACGAACAATCTACTAGGTAAAATGAAAAACACTCCTCTCCCTACAACATTTTCGGTGCAGGAACTCCCTCAAAAGTTTTCTGACTTCTTCACCGGCAAAATATCATGCATTCGTGAGAAGCTTGACTCTGTTGTGTCTCCTTCTTCACCCGTTCAAGAACGCGTGTACAGTGGTCCTGTTTTACATTGTTTCCAACCGGTTACTGAAGATTTTGTGAAGAAAGTGTGTCTGAGCGCTTGTCCGAAATCCTGTGAGCTTGACCCTGTCCCGTCTTCTTTGTTGGTTGAATGTATTGATGTTCTACTGCCACATATTACTCATGTCATCAATTCTTCCTTACTGTCTGGTTGTTTCCCTGAAAGCTTCAAATCTGCTGTTGTACGTCCACTCATCAAGAAACCATCTTTGGATCATAATTGTTTGAAAAATTATCGACCTGTCTCTAATCTGTCATTTTTATCAAAACTGCTAGAAAAGATCATATTGTCTCAGCTCTTAGCTCATCTGGAGCAGAATGGTTTACTTAATTCCCACCAGTCAGCTTATAGACGTGGTCATAGTTGCGAAACAGCCCTTCTTAGGATAGTGAATGATTTGCTTTCGGGATTTGATGAGGATAAGATATCTGTTCTCGCTCTCTTAGATTTGTCAGCAGCTTTTGACACTATCGACCACTCTATCCTCTTGAACAGACTTAAAACTTCCTTTGGTATTCATGACACTGCACTAGCATGGATCACGTCTTACCTGTCAGATCGTACACAGAAAGTGTGTGTAAATGGTACATACTCTAGAGTATCTGCCTTGAAATATGGTGTCCCACAAGGGTCCGTCCTAGGTCCTGTTCTTTTCGTGCTGTATGCGGCTCCTGTGTCGGATGTCATCAGTCATCATGCGATGTCGCATGAGAGCTTTGCTGATGACACACAACTTTATCAGTCGGCTTCCATAGCTGAATTTGATGCACTGGTGACTCAAACACAGGAGTGCATAGCTGGCCTAAAGGACTGGATGACTCTCAACAAGCTGCAATTAAATGATGATAAGACTGAATTTATGATAACCTGTCCAAAGAAGTTTCGTCAACATCCTTCCTTTCCTGACTCTGTTCTGATCAATAGCACACCTGTTTCACTTTCTCCCTCTGTTCGAAGTCTTGGTGTAATCCTGGACCAGTCTCTTTCCTTCCAACAGCACATTTCAAATATCTGTAAAGTTGCCTATTTGGAACTGCGTAGAATCAGCTCTATCCGCCACTATCTCTCAACCGATGCAACCAAGACACTTGTATGCTCTCTGGTTCTCCCAAGATTGGATTACTGCAACTCTCTTTTGGCCGGCTTTCCCAAATACCTGTTAGACAGACTCCAACGAATTCAGAATAACGCTGCCAGACTCATTTGCAGAGCTTCTAAATTTGACCATGTTTCTCCTCTCCTTCAGTCTCTCCACTGGTTGCCTGTTTCTGATCGAATAGACTATAAGCTATCCACTCTGACCTTTTCTGCAGTCAACGGATCTGGCCCCAAGTATCTTTCTGAACTCATCCATATCTATACCCCGTCTCGCCAGCTCCGTTCTTCCTCTGACACTCGACTTCTCAGGATACCTCACGTCAGAAGTAAGACCTATGGACACAGGTCGTTTTCTTTTCAATCGCCAAAGACCTGGAACAAGCTCCCTGATAACCTCCGTCATTCTGATTCCCTCGCATCTTTTAAATCTCGTCTCAAAACTCACCTTTTCCCTCAGCAATAAATTCAATTGTGGCAGGTCCACTTCCTTTTCGTTAGGTGTGCTTGACTATGTGTGTATACATATGTATGTGTACATAATTACATGCATGTATATGAATGTGTATTGTGTGTGCGTGTGTTTATGTAAGTTTGTGCCTGCCTATGTGTGCGTATGTGTTAGGGTAGCTGTTAGATACACATGTATGTTAAAATGTATGTATGCAGTGTGTGTGTGTGTGTGCGTGCGTGTGTGTGTGTGTGTGTGTGTGTGTGTGTGTGTGTGTGTGTATAGTCACATTTTGGTGTGTGTATGTAACATAGATATAATGTTTTATGTTATCAAAAGCGCTTTTGTAAAGCACCTAGAGCAGATTTCTGGATAGTGTGCTATATAAGTATCCATTATTATTATTATTATTATTATTATTATTATTATTATTATCTTCCCTTCTCTCCCAGGTTCTTCTTCTGCAATACACTTACTCCCTCACCCCCACCTCCCTTACACGCATGCACGCACACACACACACACACACACACGCGCGTACACGCACACACACACACACATGCGTACACGTACACACACATACACGCACACACACACGCACATACATGCACGCACACACACGCACACACCCACACACCGTGCCCACACACACACACACACACACACCCCCACACCCCCCACACACACACCTCCCCACACACACACTGACACAAACACACACACAAACACACACACACACTGACACAAACACACACACACTCACACACACACACACACACACACACACACACACACACACTGACACAAACACACACACACACAAACGCACATGCACACACACGCACACACACACACACACACACACACACACACACTGCAGTCTGTGGTCACTGAAGCCCTGTCACCTGAAGTGTCATACATCATTATGGTGAAATCCGCCGTGCGGTGTTTGCTCATAAAATGTAATAAAAGTACTGGCCTTGTGGTGCTGACTGTCTGAACAGGCTGAAGACCACTGCCTGTTATCTTGAACAGTTTCAGTTTCAGTAGCTCAAGGAGGCGTCACTGCGTTCAGACAAATCCATACACGCTACACCACATCTGCCAAGCAGATGTCTGACCAGCAGCGTAACCCAACGCGCTTAGTCAGGCCTTGAACAGCCAGCTGCAAAGAAGAACATTCATACTTGGATTTACACACACACACACACACACACACCACAGAAATATGACGTTATCATATTACTCATAGATATGAAGGTGATGTCGTTCAGGCGTGAAATATCCCCTCACCCACAGTCCTGGAATGGTAATCTTCGTTAACCATCGCCTGTCATCACATTGCTCCGGAGTGTCTGTCGCTTTTAAACTAGAACATAACCTACTCACCAACCCACGAGCAAAAAAAAAAACAACAACAAAAAAACCAAAAAAACAACAGTGAAAACCCTTGGTGTTTCCGACAGAACAACCTACGTCCTCTCTCGAGCACCTGCTTAAAGATCCAATATCTCCTTTGTGGGCTGTGGAGGATTACGAAAAGAATAGAACAAGAACAATGAAATACGCATAATAATAATAATGGTATTTATATAGCGCTGAATCTTGTGCAGAGACAAATCTAAGCGTTTTCACACCAGTCATTCACACGCATACATAACTCTAAAACTGAAGGGGAGGGAGGCTATCTTGTGAAGAGGTGGGTTTTAAGGCCAGACTTGAAAGAGCTGAGTGCGGACACCTGACTGAGCGAAAGAGGAAGTTCATTCCAAATAAAAGGTCCACAGACAGAGAAAGAACGGCGTCCAACAATGGAGTGTTTGAATCTGGGTTTGCGAAAACAGAGTGGATTCGAAGCCGATCGCAGACAGCGAGATGGAGTGTAGAGGTGAAGGCAGCCACAAAGATAGGAAGGGGCAGATTTGTGAATACATTTATAACATAGAGTGATCTTATACTTTATTCTGTGTGAGACAGGGAGCCAATGGAGAATAATAAACATGTAAGAATAACTGTGGAGTGATGGCCTAGAGGTAACGCGTCCGCATAGGAAGCGAGAGAATCTGAGCGCACTGGTTTGAATCCCGGCAGAGTTGCCAGTATTTACTCCCCCTCCACTAGACCTTGAGTGGTGGTCTGGACGCTAGTCATTCGGATGAGACGATAAACCGAGGTCCCGCCGTGTGCAGCATGCACTTAGTGCACGTAAAAGAACCCACATCAACAGAAGGGTTCTCCCTGGCAAAATTCTGCAGAAAAATCCACTTCGATAGGAAAACATAAAAAATTGCAGGCAGGAAAAATACAACAACAACAAGTAAGGCAAGGCCTTCAAGACTCACTTGTGATAAATTAAGTCCCCTAGCATTAATTACAGAGTAATTTCCCTTTTTTACTATCTGCACCAAAACGTTTGCAAAATAAATAAAAAATCCATGCTTAGCAAAAGAAGTTCCTGTTTGAACAAAAATTGATAATAATGACTCCTTTTGTTGTGTCAGAATAAGAGGTCAAAGTGCCAAGTTTAGAGAATACAAAAAATATAAATATAACAGTAAATGCAGTTTGCATATAATTAGGCTTCATTTTTTTTTTTTTTTTGGTGCCCATCCCAGAGGTGCAATATTGTTTTAAACAAGATGACTGGAAAGAACTGAATTTTTCCTATTTTCATGCCAAATTTGGTGTCAACTGACAAAGTATTTGCAGAGAAAATGTCAATGTTAAAGTTTACCATGGACACACAGACACACGGACACACACACACACACACACACACACACACACACACAGACAACCGAACACCGGGTTAAAACAGACTCACTTTGTTTACACAAGTGAGTCAACAAAAGGGTGGCGCTCTCAATGTAGCGACGCGCTTTCCCTGGGGAGAGCAGCTCGAATTTCACACAGAGAAATCTGTTGTGACAAAAAAGAGTAATACAATACAATACAGTACAATACAAACCCAAAAGCCTAAATATAGGGTGGTGATAACTACAGTGTGTTCTCAATATTGTGACCTTAGCGTTTTGGTCTTCTTCCTTATTGATTTTCACAAAACGTAGACCTATTTCCTCCATTGTGATTTTAGTATATAATGTCTGAGGGCACTCTTGTTGTTGTTAAACACACTCTGCAATTGTTGTGTACTTCTGTGTGTGTGTGTGTGTGTGTGTGTGTGTGTGTGTCCCTTTCCCATCAACCAATCTGTCAATTCATCTATCTACTACCAGGTATAATA
>NC_134895.1:53198118-53200618 GCF_041734735.1 Babylonia areolata | reverse complement strand
ACAAAGCAACAAAGCACCGTGTCAAATCACATTCTGTTGTCATATTGCTCAGGTCCAGTTTGCTTCCCGATGAAGTCTCAGAATCAGAAATCAGAATCAAGAACAATTTTGTTATCTCAGAAGAGAAATTCAGTGTGGAGAAGTCTGTGATACAGATTATAAACAAAACAGTTAAAAAAAAATTAAAAAAAAGGCTCACGACATAGATGTAACAAAACTGCAGTCAGCAAAGTCATGGCAAAACATGTCACACACACACACACACACACACACACACACACACACACACACACACACACACACACACACACACACACACTATATATACACATACACTATATATACACACATAGGCGAAAAGAGGGGGTGGGGTGAGGGTTTTTCCACCGATAAACACACACACACACACACACACACACACACACACTTGCACTCGCGCATCCCGACCGCACTGATGCACGCACCCATGCAACCTTTTTTTGTATTCACCATCGCACAAAGCATCACACAAATACGGTGGTGAAGCCAATATAAATCAACACTCAGCTGTAAAACACACAACTAATGTTAAACACGCAAGGAATAGGAGCATCAATTACAGACATTGAAAAAAAAAATATCAATTTCAGTCATAAAAACACCAGTTAGATAGGTAAGATCATCATCCTTATAGTAAAATAAAACATTTCGATTCAAATTCAGAAAGTCAGCCTGTGTACTCATCTTTTACATTCCCTTCATTTTCCCTTTGTATGACGACGACAATGATAATGTTCCGTGGGGTTGACCTGACCTGGCCAAGTTAAGGCTTCCCCTGAAAGGACTGCCCCATATCCCGTCTGTAAGAAATGTATGGATGATTAATTAATTAATTCAATGAAATGAAATTAGATAAAAGTTTCCTCCCCTTTGTATCAAATTACCGAATTACTTTTTTTCAACGCTATGCATTATGCGTCTGGATTATAAATGCTCTTGTCATTTTTTGTTTGTTTGTTTTGTTGATGTTGTTTTCTTTCTTTTATTTGCATATTGATGTACTTGCGCGCGCGCGCACACACACACGCACGCACGCACGCACGCACACACACACACACACTGACATGCAAGCACGCGCACGCGCGTGTGCGAGCAAACACACACATACACATGCATGCACACAAACAGATTGATAGAAACACACGTACACACACAAACAAATTGAGAGAAACACACACACACACACACACACACACACACACACACACACACACACACACACACACACACACACACACACACACACACACACACACACACATTCAAAAGCGGGCAAGCACACATGCACATACAGACGCGCGTATGCACGCACGTACATACACAGCCGTGTCGATCTGAATCCTACACGCAGGTTTGGGCAGTGAAGCCACACCCATCATTTTGCACTGGAACAAGCTTCATACAGCTGGAGCTGGCATCACGTGTCACACACACACACACACACACACACACACACACGTCGCTCCAATGTGTCTCTGTCTCTCTCTTAACCATTCTTTCTCTTTCCGTCACCCCACCCACCCACACACACACAGACACACGCGCGCGCACACACACACACACACACACACTGCGCGCGCTCTAAATGATCACTTTATACATGGATATCAATCTATCTGTTTATCTATCTATTTGTACCTGTATAATATATATATATATGTATCTCTCTCTCTCTCTCTCTCTCTCTATATATATATATATATATATGTATCTGCAGATATATATATATATATATATATATATATATATATATATATATATATATATGACACGTTTGGGGGGGAATTTTTTTTTTTTTTTTTTTTTTTTTTTTTTTTGCGAGATGAGCATGCAGTTAAATCCAGTCGACCTGTCTCTTTCTTGAGCACGCTAAGCTGCGCCTGGAGGCTAATAACTATATCTGACAACAACAACAACAACAACAACAAAGAAAAAAAGATACCATCATCAGCTAGCAATGATAGTAAGATTTCCACTGCACAGTCATATTTCATGTTCCCCACTTCTTAACAAATTAGACGCCAATTCACGGGAGGGGTGGGGGTGGGGGCGTGGGGGGTGGGGAAGGATATTTGTATTTGTATTTCTTTCTGTCACAACAGATTTCTCTGTGTGAAATTCGGGCTGCTCTCCCCAGGGAAAGCGCATCGCTGCGCTACAGCGCCACCCCCACCCCCCCTTCCCCCACCCCCTTTTTTTCCCCCGCGTGCAGTTTTATTTGTATTTCCTATCGAAGTGGATTTTTCTACAGAATTTTACCAAGAACAACCCTTTTGCTGCCGTGGGTTCTTTTACGTGCGCTAAGTGCATGCTGCACACGGGACCTCGGTTTATCGCCTCATCCGAATGAATAGGAAGGGACAGGGGAAATTCTCTTGTTTCATCTTCCTTGGTCAACTGGAAAAAAAAAGAAAGAAAAAAAATTAGAATAACAACATTGAATACAGACACACAAACGGAA
>NC_134895.1:53185618-53190618 GCF_041734735.1 Babylonia areolata | reverse complement strand
TCAAGTAGATAGCAAGCAAATTGAGAAAAAAAGAGTAAATTCTGAAGATCAAACACTATAAGGAATGAAACAATCAATCAAGCAAAACCAGTTAAATGAGCAAATTATGGGGTAGATAACAATTTCACCTTATGATAACGGGCGAATAATATATAATGAAAAATGAAAGTTATTATATATAGAGAGAAAAATCAGGACTCCACAATCGTATCAGTGGTACTAACTTATCAGTTGATCCGGAACATGTGTGAGCAACCGCAGGGGTTTATAATTACAAAGAAAACAAACAACTCATACTTCATGCGCATGTGCAAGTTAACCCCAACCCTCCCCCACCCTCCCCGATATTTCGATACTTGCAACAACAACAAATAAACCACCACCACCAACAACAACAACAAAATTAAAGAAAGCGACAAATATTGAAAGGAAAACAACATCATCCATGATTGACTCTGTAACTGGCGAAAGATTAAACATTGAGTCATATCTATTTAGAGTGGTGTGGGGACACATGGGGGAAGGAGTCGGCAGGAGGGGGACGAGGGGTTCACGTAACAAGAAGTCAAGAAGCATGATATGATGGAAATGTGCGCTGTTGTGACAACAAGCGGGATGCCATGTGTAACAATTGTTCTGCATATGGATGGATTTGGTTTGGAGACTGTGTGTTTGTTAGTCTGTCTGTATTTTGCCTAGGAAAGTTATTATATGAGACGCCATTTTGATCTGTGTAGTGTGGTTGACGTGCGACAGGGACAGACTTGTACGGTGAGGCTGGGTAGGGGGGGGGTACTGAATGGAATGTAAGATTGGTGTTCTCCTACTATTTAAGCTGGGAGTAAGAGGATGGAAATGATAACTGGATTGTATGGGTGGAAATGGTTGCTCTAAAACCTGATCATGTGTATCACCAGTTACGTCAGGTTGATGTGTTCGCTTCAATTCTGCCTGTGAATGATAAGCAGAGGAATGATCATTACGCAGTGGAACATTTCTGTCGTTCCACTCTTTGTTAGTCCTGTGAATGTTTTCAGGAAAACGGCCTTCTTGACGGAGACCTGTCCGCCACAGATTTTTAAAAGTTACAGCCAGAAGAGCAGTTCCTCTGGCATTAGGGTGTTTTACGCTGCTGTAAAGGTTGGTGTTTAGTGCGAACGTTGGAAAATTATTGATGTAAAGGACTTTTTGTTGGTCACATGTGATTTGAAGGTTACAGGTTCGAGGGAAGGATGATGTTCAAGTGATGTTTGCCTCTGGCAGGAAGGATTGAACTCAGGCTCAAGCGTGCTTCAGGGAATTTATTTCGACATAACAGGATTAGTTTAGTCCATGTGTCGGTTGACACAGGACCTGATGAACAGGAATTTATGCCAGCATGAATGAGCACGTCTTTCAGATTTGGAGTAACAGGTAATGCATTAAGCCAATTGCAGAGGTCTTCAACACACATTCCTGGAACACATATTTTGAATAAATAGGACTGATGGGGCGCTAACCGTCTGGCGTTGATGAAACGAATGACAGAGTCACCAATTAGAAGTATATATGCTTTGTCTGGAATCGACATGCTGTTCAGTGTTTCTTGGGGAGCTGTTGATGGAGCTTTAGTTGTTGGTTTACTATTTACCATGGTAATTCTATCAACGGGAGGGACCGCGTCAGCTGGGATGCTATTCTCTGCACTCGAGAGCACAGAGAAAGGGTTAGATGTGGAAACTGAGTAATGAAAAGAGTTTCCATGTTCATCATTGTAATCAGAAGAGGGAGCTGATGTACTGTCCGGTTTGTTTTCACGAGGAGGACAGTGTTTAGGGGATGGTGTCACTGTCTGGAATTCCGCCCGTGCACAGCTCTCTGGTAAAACGGAGGGCTTAGCTACAGTATCATGACTTGGGGCGGTTTGATGGTAGGGAATTGTGTCTGTTTCTGTGCTTACATCTACATTTGTATGTTTGTCCTGAATCTCAGAGGGTGTTGTGTGGATGATGTCACATTTTTCTTCTCTTCTGGTTTTTAGTTTTTTTAAATTTAAGAGTTTATTGACCCTGGCTGTGTTTTGATGGACTGGTTGTCTTTTGTTAACTGTTTGTTTGATGCGTCCAGTTTTGTGAGCTGAGACTGCATGTCATCCAGTTTGGAAATGAGCATGTTGAATTTTTCAGAAATATTGATACGTAATTCGTTTTTAGTGATAACCTTGATGTCTTCGACAGCTGTGAAAAAGTTATTTTGTTATGTAGACAGTGCACTAGATAAAGAATCAAGCTGCTGGTCTAAATCGAAAACCTTCTGTTTCAGTTCTGGAAGTGAACCGACAGCCTGTGTGTGTACTGTTTCGAACAATGTTCGCTTTTTTGGTAATCTAGTCCTTCTTCCCACTGGCGTTACTGTCTTTTTGTGGCTTCTGGTTTCTTTTCCCATGTGAGGGTTGCTGTGCGCCACAGGTGGAGTGGGCAGGAGGACGACGATACCATCTTGGGTCGGCTCAGCTGGTTCAGGGTCTGTCAGTAGATGTGATGGTGGTGGGGTGAAGGAATCTCCACAAGGAGATGTCGGTGTCCATGGAGACAAGTCAATGGTGGGTGTGTGTATAGTAGGTGAACCAGGGAACGCGCTGATGAATGTCACAGGAGTTTGGATCAAGAGTTTTGAAATTATGAACAACTCCGGCACAGTGAGTATTATGTATTGTCTTTGTCCCTGTGTCGTGTAATCATGTCTGCTTCAACTTCTTGCAATGACAAGAGTCTCAGTAAATTACAACCTACACTCGACATAATCCAAAAACGGTTTTCGTGCAGCAAGGATGAACTTACAGTGTGGAGAAACTGTCTTTTTTATCGATATTCTGGATTACACGAGTCCGATATTTCAGTTCAGCTCAGTGACTATGATCACAATGACTCAGTATTGTCGTTTCCCTCGTTGCTTGTATCCGTGCCGTCTCCTTCCACTCTTACCAAGTCAGTGATTCGTATTTTTTTTATCAGACATGTAAATCTGTGACTATTACCCTGTATTTTTCATCACAATCCCAAGGAACTTTACTGTGTCAAGGTTTAGACTGCCCACTCTGGGATTCAGATGAATGTGAAATTATATATATATATATATATATATATATATATATATATATATAAAGTGGTGTCTAATTTCATGCGAGATAAAAATATTGAAAAACTATCAAAACTCTTGGTAAAAAATGCAACTAATGTCCATCACTAGAAAAACACACACACGCAAAAAGAAGTATGAATGAGTATGTCCTTGTTAACTTATTTTCCAATATGTGTTCTTTTTTTTTGGGGGGGAGGGGGGGGGGGGGTTCGGCCAATGAAGAAACCATGTTTAGAGCACAAAGAAAAAGAATTGAAAAATAAGGGAAAACAACAACATCAACAACAATAAAGGTGCTTCTTGACTTGCATGCAACTGAGACCACACACACACACACACACACACACACACACACACACACACACACACACACACACACACACACACACACACACACACACACACACACACACACACACACACACACACACAATCTGATGATTTTCTTCATTGCTCAATCTGGTCTTGTTTCAATATTGGAATATCCCAGAGAATGAAATACAGATTTCTAATCATCAACGTTAAGGAAAGGTTCACAAGACAGCACCAGTCCTATGCTTAAGTACAGGAACTGAAAAATCTGCACCTGCATTTTTATTGTCTTGTAGCCTACCGATCTGTTTATATTTATCTGTGCATGTGTGTGTGTGCGCGCGCGCGCGTGTGTGTGTGTGTGTGTGTGTGTGTGTGCAGTGCGTGCATGTGTGAGTATGCACAAGCTTTTGTGTTGATATGCACTTGTATGTATCCTAATTTCTACTGTATCTGTGTTTGTGTATGATTTTCGATTTCTGTTCGTATCTTGTGTGTATTCTCTCCTCATCCCCCCTACATCGAACGTGCCTTTCGACATATGCCATACAGGAACACGGGAAAAAGGCGCACAGAAGAAATTCCCCAACTAAGAATCTGAGATTGGTTAATATGGCTTTACAGTATGATAGGTCAAACAGTCATGCTGAGAAGATGGTGTGAAACCATCCTTATATTCAAGTAAGTTAAACTTTTTATTCTGAATTGGTAAATTTATTCTATACGCATTCATAATAAGAGAACATAATACCAACACACACACACACACACACACACACACATTCTCTCTCTCTCTCTCTCTGAGCTGTTCTCATGGACCGAGCGGACGCCATTCTATGACGCTCCGCATAATTTCTTCAGTGTGATTATTCAGCTTATTCTACCTTATCGAGTCATTAATATGCTTTTCTGTATCAATTGAAATATTCTGTGCACAGCGGTATAAAAATTGTTTGGTTTGAATACATAATCAAGTGATTTCCGCGACATGATGTGAAGTGCACCTGTACCGAACACAAACAAAACACGCACAGCCGCTGTTGTGTGTACCACGGGTCATGTTCTGCATGGATATCCTTCCTTGACCTGTGAACAGTGCTGTGTTTATTGTGTGTGCGTGTGTGTGTGTGTGTGTGTGTATGTGTGTGTGTGGTATTCTTTTTGCGTGTGTGTGTTTTTCTAGTGATGGACATTAGTTGCATTTTTTAATGTTCGATGATGGCTCGCACATGTCTGGGTGTTTTGTTTTGTTTTGTGCGTTATAGTGTTTGTTGCATGTGACCGTAACGTCCAGATATATTGTTTGAGTATATAAAAGGCAGGGATGTGAACCTTCGTTGGATACCTTCCAGTGTTGATCTTCACGGCAATGGGTTAACTGATAAATCAGCTGAACGTGGTGCACGAAATGTCTGTAACACACACACACACACACACACACACACACACACACACACACATATATATACACACACAGAGACATATATATATATATACATATTAATATATATATATATATATATATATACATATTTTATTTATGAGAGAGAGAAAGAGTGATTTACCGG
>NC_134895.1:53170618-53180618 GCF_041734735.1 Babylonia areolata | reverse complement strand
TAGGGCTTGGGTGGTGTGGCTGAATGACACGAAGAAAAGGGAAGTATTAAACGTTGGAATAAGTAGTTTAACTTTTCTTAAGACGAAGACACATAATTCAAACAATTCTCGAACAATCCAGCCTCCACCACGCCCTGAACAACTTGCATGACCTAAAGGGCGTCAGCCAGCCAGGAGGTTCAACTCCATTCTACCTCACACCATTGCGGCTGGTGAGACAGATCCACCATGGCATAGGCTTAACACTGAACACTGAATGATATCGATGACTTAGGCCAACAGCCCCTATCATACCAGATGCAAACAACACATATTTCTGATAAAATACGACAACAAGATATATGGATGGCGAATACTAATATTAACTCTGCACTTGTCTCGTGTCCAGCCCTGGTCTTCCTTGGTTTCCCACCTCCAGCCCTCAGCATACACATCTTCACATTTACTGCAAGTCAGTGAATAAGAGGCACAGGCAGGGAAGGTTCAAACTGAGGTGTAAGGACACCCTGAGGAGTTAATCTTGATGGAGCGGCATTCAGCCACGCCAACTTGGAGCCTCTGTAGCATGCAGACCGGCATAGAGGTCTCTCACTTCTAGGGACGACGGCTGACAGTACGTATCAGTACCAGTATCAGTATCAGTATCAGTACCAGTATCAGTATCAGTAGCTCAAGGAGGCGTCACTGCGTTCGGACAAATCCATATACGCTACACCACATCTGTCAAGCAAGCAGATGCCTGACCAGCAGCGTAACCCAACGCGCTTAGTCAGACCATGAGAGAAAAAAGAAAAAGAAAAAGAAATAAATAATTAAACAAATAAAGAAGTGAATGAATATGAAAATATGCATATATACAATTGTATATAATAATAATAATAATGATAAAAACAAAATGGAATAAATGAAATAAGATAGAATAAGATAAAATAAAAATAGATGAATGAATAAATAAATAGATAATTTTTAAAAAATAATAAAAAGACTATGATAATAGAATTAATATGCGAATAAATGTTAAACATAACACACACACACACACACACACACACACACACACACACACACACACACACACACGCGCGCGCGCGCGCATAACAGACATGCAACAAAAAAGCAGTTTCACAGATATGAAAGCACACTTTGAAGAGGATCGGTGACAACGTCTCGTTGCTGCAGGAAACAGACGGCACACAGACAATTAACAGACAACATCTGTCACACCTGCAGGCGCCTGTGTCCTCCTAGTACTGGACAGAGGAGCCACTCGCGCTCTCATCGTTGAGAACCCAGACTGTTCATCATCTTCGGACTACGATGGACCAGCAAGAGGAAGAAAAAGACAGAGAAAACATTTGGCCAGAGACTTCCGCGGGGAAGTAGATCTATCGTTGTAATCCCTTGGGTTGACGGCTGCAATAGCCGTGTGATTAAAGCGTTGGACTTTCAATCTGAGGGTCCTGGGTTCGAATCTCGGTAACAGCGCCTGGTGGGTAAAGGGTGGAGATTTTTTACCGATCTCCCAGGTCAACATATGTGCAGACCTGTTTGTGCCTGAACCCCCTTCGTGTGTATACGGCAAGCAGAAGATCAAAATACGTACGTTAAAGATCCTGTAATCCATGTCCGCGTTTGGTGGGTTATGGAAACAAGAACATACCCAGCATGCACACCCCGGAAAACGGAGTATGGCTGCCCAGATGGCGGGTGGGAGTTGCAGCCCACGAACGAGGAAGAAGAAGATCCCTTAGTTTCGTAGCATTTTTGCAGTGTGTTCACAATCCCCATGACCTGTTCCCTGTTAAACATTTCCAGTCCCCCCCCCCATACCCCCCCATACCCCCCCCCCCCCCTCACCCCCTGTGTACCTGTGTCCTGCACGACCTCAGCCTGCTCGCTTAGTTCCCATGACCCGCGCTGATCGACGTTAAACAGGAAATGTTTTTACTTTTGTTTTCAACTATTGAATTCCTAAATTGTCCTCCGTTTCATATTAGATTTGCTCACTTGTGCAATCACAAAAAAAAGCATCAGCAACAATAGGTGTCGTTGTTATCCACATTGCCCAATGGTTGTCCAATATTTTACGACTCCAAATGCTCGCTTAGTTCCCGTGACCCCAAATCCTCCTCTCATTTTCTTGACACCGAAGCAACGATTGCTGTCTTTTAGAGGAGCATGTGTTTAACATTTTTGTGATTGACTGTGATATAATTATGTATGTGATAGTGTGTCCATGTGTGAGGACATATCTTTCAGGGGCTTTGAAATAAGATAATTGTTGTTGTGAAATAACAGCAGTTATTTATATTTTCTGTGGTTGATGAATTTTGTTTCCCAGATGTTAGATATATGTTTTGACATTTCGAATCGTTCAATCGTGTAGGCTATAATGCAGTCAACACAAGCTGAAGAAGGTGTCTGTTTCAGTCAGTGTATCGGCTGTGGCAGTTTCTGTCAATGTCTTGTCTGTGTGATGGCCAAGAGGTGACGCGTCCGCCTAGGAAGCGAGATAATCTGAGCGCGCTGGTTCGAATCACGGCTCAGCCGCCGATATTTTCTCCCCCTCCACTAGACCTTGAGTGGTGGTCTGGACGCTAGTCATTCGGATGAGACGATAAACCGAGGTCCCGTGTGCAGCATGCACTTAGTGCACGTATTACCCTCGTTAATAAAGATTTTGTCTTGTCTTTGTCTTGTCTTTAAAAGAACCCACGGCAACAAAAATAGTTGTTCCTGGCAAAAATTCTGTCGAAAAATCCACTTCCATAGGAAAAATAAATAAAACTGCACGCAGGAAAAAAATATTTAAAAAATGGGTGGCGCTGTAGTGTAGCGACGCGCTCTCCCTGGGGAGAGCAGCCCGAATTTCACACAGAGAAATCTGTTGTGATAAAAAGAAATACAAAATATACAAAATCCATCTGAATGCCGATGGAATGCTATAATCAAAACCACTATTTTCCCCCAGTGGTATTCAGCTTTAGTGGAGTATTATATGGCTTGCATGCAATAACATATTTCTTGTTCGTTGGTATTTGTTTCCCGACGTTGTGATAAAGCAATGTGTATCATGTGTGTGTGTGTGTGTGTGTGTGTGTGTGTGTGTGTGTGTGTGTGTGTGTGTTGTTTAGTTTAGCATCTTTTCACTATCAGTGATATTAGACGATTAAAAAAAAAGGGGGGGGGCGATGAGGGAGTGCGGGCGGGTGGGAGCAGGGGGGTGGAGGGGGCAGGGAAGAGGAAAACAGAAAAGGGTAGAAAACTAGAAAACTAACAGTAACGATTCAATAATAATTTGTGTGCATGCGTGCGTGCGTGTATGTGTGCGCGCGTGCGTTCATGCGTGCGTGTGTGTGTGTGTGTGCTCGTGCGTGCGCGTGTGTGTGTATATGCGCGCGTGCGTTCATGTGTGCGTGCATGTGTGTGTGTGTGTGTGTGTGTGTGTGTGTGTGTGCACCAGCAGATAGTGATGGGCGAGGCGACACTGCACACGTTGTCTTCAAACAGACAGCACAGGATTCTCCGTGTCGCCGACACCTTCTGTGCTGTACCACACGTCTGTAGACGTCTTCTGCGGTTCCTGGGTTTGTGAGGGAGACACACACACACACACACACACACACACACACACACACACACACACACACACACACACAGAGGAAAATTCTTTTGAATGTGTTTTTGACAATTTCAAGATGTTATCTGCTATTGCAGAAGGTTTGCTGCATAGTCCAATTGGACATTTGTTCTAATTGTTACAGTTGTTTGATGTTAGCGTTTCCTTCTATATTGTGCCTATGTCTCCCCTTTTAATGTCTTATTTTTTCCAATGCTCAGTATCTTTCCCCACCCCCCACACACATATACGCACACATACATACACACACATCATTCATCACCCTCTGCCCAATACCGTTCCCACCTCCACGCTCCGCCCTCCACCCCCCCCCCCTTTTTTGTGTGTGTGTGTCTAATATCACTTAAAGTGGAAGACGTTAAACTGAAGACTATTACTACACAGGAGAGGGGAGGTACAGGAGGTGCTGGGGTGGGGGTGGGGGTGGGGGGCTAAAGAGGAGGATTCTGAGGGGAAGGTGGAGGTGAGACAGTGGTGGGGCAGGAAAGTACGTGTGTCCATGTGTATGTATGTATGTATGTTTGTATGTATAAGCGCGTGTGTACGGAGAATGGACAGAAAGATCAGGCGAACACGCAGAGAGACGGTTAAATTGATGGAAAACACACACGCACGCGCGCACACACACACACACACACACACACACACACACACACGAAATATGACGTTATCATATTACCCATTGTGGTAAGGTTGTTTGTTTGATTTTCAGTATGATGGTAAATTATTCCAGTCAGCACCCTCACTGTATATGAGAACTGATTTAGAGAGAGGAGAGATAGAGAGAGAGTACAATGATTTTGCTGAATGATCAAAAACCTCCAATTTAGAACATAACACTTTTACTACATATTCCTTTTTTTTCATGCAAGACGAGCGTTTTAACCTTTTATAATGATTTTATGTAAGCATTTCTTATTCTAATTTTTTTTTAAATTTTCATGTAATTTTGCAAAGTGTGTGTGTGTGTGTGTGTGTGTGTGTGTGTGTGTGTGTGTGTGTGTGTGTGTGTTCAAATAAATCTGGTGTACTTGTAGTATATCCTTTCAAATGTTTTTATTGTCTGTTGCGAGTCATGAGTTGATGTTTATGCATGTTTGTTCAGTACGATGATTTAACTATCATGGGTGCAGTACGATATATTTATGATTTATAACGCTTAATTTGTGGCAGGGTTTCTTATTCATGAATCTTTATTTTCAAGGTACCAGTTACTTTGGAAACTATCTCTTTTACCGCATATTGCATTTGTTTGAATACTGAACGTGCCATATAAAAATTTTAAAAGATTTTATAGAAGCATTTCTTGTTCAGAGACTGTGTTTCTTAATATCCATGTTATTTCACAAATTGTGTGTGTGTGTGTGTGTGTGTGTGTGTGTGTGTGTGTGTGTGTGTGTAGGGTAAGAGGACTTGGGGGGGGTGGGGGGTGGGAAATGTACTTGCTTGCTTGTGTGTATTTAGCTTCGTGCTTTTTTTTTTTTTATTTTTATTTTTTTAAATCTTTTGTCCAACATTTGTCATGTTGCGAGTGTGTTGAACTTGTGTGTTGGCTGAGATATACTGAAGGGTGAGTGATGAGCATGTGGATGCACAATCAGAGTCACGAATGGATGAATAAAGATGTATTGTTTTGTATTGTATTGTTTTGTATTGTATTGTATTGTAACCTCACGCGCTGAGCCATAACAGAGCAGTCTCGATGAACGCTGATATTCGTTGCAGTTGGCATCACTTGCACGCTTCATGTTTTTCCCACCTGAACATGTTGCAGGTGTGTACCTGTTCGGCGCTATCTCGCTGATGGTATTCTCGGATGTAACAAGAAATATGATTGGACGGCTGCGGCCCGATTTTCTCGAGACGTGTGGTGTCAATTTGACCTTGTGCTCGGAATCAACGACCTTGGATGATAACGCCTGTCTCAACACGGACAAGATGCAGATGAGACACGCAAGGTATACATGTATTTTGCATTTGTATTTCTTTTTATCACAACAGATTTCTCTGTGTGAAACTCGGGCTGCTGTCCCCAGGGAGAGCGCGTCGCCACACTACAGCGCCACTGTGTAGTTTTATTTCTTTTTCCTATCGAAGTGGATTTTTCTACAGAATTTTGCCAGGAACAACCCTTTTGTTGCCGTGGGTTCTTTTACGTGCGCTAAGTGCATGCTGCACTCGGTTTATCGTCTCATCCGAATGACTAGCGTCCAGACCACCACTCAAGGTCTAGCGGAAGGGAAGAAAATATTGGCGGCTGAGCCGTGATTCGAACCAACGCGCTCAGATTCTCTCGCTTCCTAGGCGGACGCGTTACCTGTAGGCCATCACTCCACTTAAAAAGAATATACAATAACATCATCATCATCATCATTGTTATTATTATTATTGTATTTGTATTTCTTTTTATCACAACAGATTTCTCTGTGTATGTGTGCAGCAAAGTAGATCGTCCGTTTGGTAACAACTCGTTCAGTATACAAAAATAAAGTTAACGTCTTCCTGGCAAAATGTGCCTGTTCTGCCATTAAACTAAAACTTGTTATTGTTTGCAGGCTTTGATTTCGTCATGGCCATCGATGATGTGATTCACACTTGCTGCGATTGATTGTTACACCGCACACGTCACATTATCAACTGATTCCCGTGCTCTGCAGAACGCTGTAAAAAAACTGTCCTGTATTTGTATTTTGTATTTGTATTTCTTTTTATCACAGCAGATTTCTCTGTGTGAAATTCGGGCTGCTCTCCCCAGGGAGAGCGCGTCGCTATAATACAGCGCCACCCATTTTTTTGTATTTTTTCCTGCGTGCAGTTTCATTTGTTTTCCCTATCGAAGTGCATTTTTCTACAGAATTTTGCCAGGAACAACCCTTTTGTTGCCGTGGGTTCTTTTACGTGCGCTAAGTGCATGCTGCACACGGGACCTCGGTTTATCGTCTCATCCGAATGACTAGCGTCCAGACCACCACTCAAGGTCTAGTGGAGTGGGAGAAAATATCGGCGGCCGAGCCGTGATTCGAACCAGCGCGCTCAGATTTTCTCGCTTCCTAGACGGACGCGTTACCTCTAGGCCATCACTCACCTATACGCATACTTCATCTTCGTTCCAGGGCTGCCATTCCCACGTTCACTCGTATGTACACGAGTGGGGTTTTACGTGTATCACCGTCTTTAGCCCCGCCATGTAGGCAGCCATACTCCGTTTTATCGGAGGTGCGCATGCTGGGTATGTTCTTGTTTCCTTTAGCCACCGAACATTGACATGGATTACAGGAATCTTTAACGTGCGTATTTGATCTTCTGCTTGCGTATACACACGAAGGGGGTTCAGGCACAGGCGGGTCTACACATAATATGTTGACCTGGGAGATCGGAAAAATCTCCATCCTTTACCTACCAGGCGCCGTTACCGAGATTCGAACCCGGGACCCTCTGATTGAAAGTCCAACGCTTTAACCACTCGGCTATTGCACCCGTCATATACAACGAAGCTCAGTCCCTGTTTTCTATTGATGCATTGCGTTTTCTTCCCTTCACCACGTGCCTCCTGTCCATTTTCTATTAACAGTCTGTATTGCGCTTACTTGTCTCACATTTCTACCAGCAGATATATCCGTCACATGTCATAGCGTTTGCGTATCATTATGTACACAGGTATACTATAGGAGTTTCTCGTCATTAGACACAAACACACACAGGGACATAGACACAGACACACACACACACAATATGTATACATATGAATAAATACATTTTAACATCTTTTTAATGTTTTTTGTTTGTCAAACTCATTGAAATAAAAATCAGTTCGTTCAAAAAACAAGAAGCTGTGGTTAGCGAATTTATTTCTCCCTTTTTTCAGCCATGACGATTTTTTTTCGCAAGCTTTAAATACATGCAAGATTGCCATTGTCTGCAGTGTGTGTGTGTGTGTGTGCGTGCGTGCGCGCGCGCGTGTGTGTGTGGTATGTATTCCTGTTGTATGTAAAATGCCAGAAACGACTGTTTCGAAAGGACTGTTAACATTCATGACTAGGACTTTTTCTTTTTGCAGGACGTCTTTCCCAAGTGTCCAGTCTGCTTTGAGCACTTTTGCAGCTGTTTTTATTTCTGTAAGTGTGTGTGTGTGTGTGTGTGTGTGTGTGTGTGTGTGTGTGTGTGTGTGTGCCTGCATGTCTGTGTGTGTGAGATCGTGCGCCAGTGTATGTGTGTGCGTCTGTGTCGCGTGCGTGTTTGTGCGTTGGGGATGGTGTGCGGAGTGTGTGTGTGGTAATATTTCATTTGATTTTAGTATCCAAATCAAAGATACAGTGTCTAAAATCTCCCCCGCCCCCCTCCTCCCTCCTCTCTTTTCCCACTTCTCTGTCTGTTCCCCTCATATCTGTTCTCTCTGATCAACTGTCTCTCCTTTCTATCAACCCTTTATCTCCTAACCTCCCTCACCCCCGCCATATATACATATATATATATATGGAGTGATGGCCTAGAGGAAACGCGTCCGCCGAGGAAGCGAGAGAATCTGAGCGCGCTGGTTCGAATCACGGCTCAGCCGCTGATATTTTCTTCCACTCCACTAGACCTTGAGTGGTGGTCTGGACGCTAGTCATTCGGATGAGACGATAAACCGAGGTCCCGTGTGCAGCATGCATTTAGCGCACTTAAAAGAACCCAACAAAAGGGTTGTTCCTGGCAAAATTCTGTAGAAAAATCCACTTCGACAGGAAAAAACCCAATAAAACTGCACGCAGGAAAAAATACTCCCCAAAATGGGTGGCGCTGAAGTGTAGCGACGCGCTCTCTCCCTGGGGAGAGCAGCCTGAATTTCACACAGAGACATCTGTTATGATAAAAAGAAATACAGATACATATACTTGTTCTTACCCCTTCCTCCCCCCCCCCTCTCATATCATTATCATCAACTCTGATCTTTCCTGGAGAAGCGCACAATGGAAATGTTTCTTCTTTCTTTCTTTCTTCTCCTCCTTCTTCTTCTTCTCCTCCTCCTCCTTC
Source organism: Babylonia areolata (assembly GCF_041734735.1). NCBI lineage: Eukaryota > Metazoa > Mollusca > Gastropoda > Neogastropoda > Buccinidae > Babylonia > Babylonia areolata. The sequence continues at coordinate 53,171,965 of NC_134895.1, read as the reverse complement.
TTCTTCTTCTTCTTCTTCTTCTTCTTTTCATTGTTGTTGTTGTTGTTGTTATTATTATCGATATTACAATCATTATAGTTACCACCAACATCATCATCATCATTGTCAGTATCGTCACCATGGTCATCATTTGCTGTCATCAGGTGTATTTTTATTTATATCTCAGCTTAGATTTGTTCAAAACTCATGTATGATCACGTTTAAACTTCTAGTTATGATGACATCCGTCACATATTCAGTACGTACATGTACCAGGACAGGACTTTGTGTAAGATTTTCTTGTTGTCCTGTTCATCTATATACTGTGTTGTACTGTGATACGTTCCAAATAAAGAACTGTTTGAGCCATCAGGTGTACATCCACGGGGCATGGCGCTGCCACGCGGTGCGGATCACCAGGGTCTTCCTGACCCTGGGCGTCCTCCTGCTGGCCGTGCTGGGGGGGCTCAGCGAGTACTGCACGTGTGTCAGCCACTGGACAGACGTGGCCGCTGGCTGGGGGGCTGGGCTGACCATGTCCCTCTACCTGGTTAGTTGGTTGTTTGTGGTCAGTCCTCTTGACACGGCTGTCTCGGTACTGTGATATACTGTCCTCTGATCTACCTGGTCAGTTGTTTGTGGTCAGTCTGTAACACAGCTGTCTCGGTACTGTAATAATTATACTGTACTCTGCCTGGTCAGTTGTTTGTGGTCAGTCTTTAACACAGTTGTCTCAGTACTTTGAAGTCCCATGTGGTCTAGTGGTTAGGATTCCTGGCTTTCACCCAGGCGGCACGGATTCGATTCCCGGCATGGGAACTTAAATTTTAAGCGCGTTGGGTTACGCTGCTGGTCAGGCATCTGCTTGGCAGATGTGGTGTAGCGTATATGGATTTGTCCGAACGCAGTGACGCCTCCTTGAGCTACTGAAACTGAAACTGAAACTGTGATAATTATACTGTACTCTGCCTGGTCAGTTGTTTGTGGTCAGTCTTTAACACAGCTGTCTCAGTACTGTGATATACTGTACTCTACTGGTCAGTTGTTTGTGGTCAGTCTTTAACACAGCTGTCTCAGTACTGTGATATACTGTACTCTGCCTGGTCAGTTGTTTGTGGTCAGTCTGTAACACAGCTGTCTCAGTACTGTGATAATTATACTGTACTCTGCCTGGTCAGTTGTTTGTGGTCAGTCTTTAACACAGCTGTCTCAGTACTGTGATATACTGTACTCTAGCTGGTCAGTTGTTTGTGGTCAGTCTTTAACACAGCTGTCTCAGTACTGTGATATACTGTACTCTACCTGGTCAGTTGTTTGTGGTCAGTCTTTAACACAGCTGTCTCAGTACTGTGATATACTGTACTCTAC
>NC_134895.1:53153118-53168118 GCF_041734735.1 Babylonia areolata | reverse complement strand
GTCTGTTCAAACATATGAAAAATCAGATGTGGTTTCATGGCCAGAGGAAAGAAACTGTATATTGTACGTTTTTCACTCGTAATTTTCACTTCCTTTTCTCATTATTACATCTGATTTACATGATTATAACCTGGTGTTTATAACAACTGATGGGTGTAAACAAAAGCAAGTTCGTTGCTTATCAATTACCATTGTAAAAAGAAGAATGTCGTCGTTGTTGTTGTTGTTGTTTTTCTGTTTCGTTCGCTCGCTTGCGAAGAACTATCCATGTGTAAATATTGCATTGAAGCTGTAGCACTTTTTTGTCAATACAGTCTTTGCTGTTGTGCGGCAATGATAATGGGAACGTCCAAATCCGTTGAGCTAATCAAGGGAAACAACCTCGTTCAGTTGTAGAAAGTGGAGAGGAACTCTGTGTGACTTCCCTTCAGTTGACCTGGCAGCATGAGTCTGAAGAGAAAACCGCTTTTGGCGGCATTGAATCCCGTGTGTGTAGAATGTGTGGAATGTCAGACTGGTGCTGTAGAATGTGTGGAATGTCAGACTGGTGCTGTGGAATGTGTGGAATGTCAGATTGGTGCTGTAGAACGTGTGGAATGTCAGATTGGTGCTGTAGAATGTGTGGAATGTCAGACTGGTGCTGTAGAACGTGTGGAATGTCAGATTGGTGCTGTAGAACGTGTGGAGTGTCAGATTCGGGCTGTAGAATGTGTGAAATGTCAGACTGGTGCTGTGGAATGTGTGGAATGTCAGACTGGTGCTGTGGAATGTGTGGAATGTCAGACTGGTGCTGTGGAATGTGTGAAATGTCAGATTGGTGCTGTAAAATGTGTGGAATGTCAGACTGGTGCTGTAGAATGTGTAGAATGTCAGACTGGTGCTGTGGAATGTGTGGAATGTCAGACTGGTGCTGTGGATGGCCCTAGGGGCTCAGAGCTGTCAGCGGCCAAATGCCTCGTCACCAGCAGCTAGCCTGACGTGGGGAACCAAGGAAGCTGTGCTGGGTTCTGGGGCTTGGTAGTCAAGTCTGCTGTGGGTTCACCCCCGAAAACGGAGTATGGCTGCTTACATGGCCGCAGGGGGAAAAAAACGGTCATACACGTAAGAGCCCACTCGTGTACATACGACTGAACGTGGGAATGAACACGGAGGGACCGGAAGAGAGACTAGGGTCCTCTTGACAACCAACCCACGTCCATCCCTACAACAGCACTTCCCCAGTGCACACGTCCATCCCTACAACAGCACTTCCCCAGTGCCCACGTCCATCCCTACAACAGCACTTCCCCAGTGCACACGTCCATCCCTACAACAGCACTTCCCCAGTGCCCACGTCCATCCCTACAACAGCACTTCCCCAGTGTACACGTCCATCCCTACAACAGCACTTCCCCAGTGCCCACGTCCATCCCTACAACAGCACTTCCCCAGTGTACACGTCCATCCCTACAACAGCACTTCCCCAGTGCACACGTCCATCCCTACAACAGCACTTCCCCAGTGCACACGTCCATCCCTACAACAGCACTTCCCCAGTGTACACGTCCATCCCTACAACAGCACTTCCCCAGTGCACACGTGCGAGGTACTGGTCACCAGGCGTCGGATCCCGGACATCTTTGATGAAGCAGTGAATGAATACAAACCGGATGAGACGATAAACCGAGGTCCCGTGTGCTGCATGTACTTAGCGCACGTAAAAGAACCCACCGCAACAAAAGGGTTGTCCCTGGTAAAAATTCTGTAGAAAAATCCACTTGGATAGGAAAACAAATAAACTGCAGGCAGAAAAAAATACCAAAAAAATGGGTGGCGCTCTCAGTGTAGCGACGCGCTCACCCTGAGGAGAACAGCCCGAACTTCACACAAGTGTTGTGATAAAAAGAGTAATACAATACAATATGAACATCAGTCAACCCATCAGAAAACACAGTATGAACATTTCTGTTATTCTGTAGGATCACAGCAGAGTTAAAGATAATCACGATGTTCGAAAAATTCATGTTGTCTCTTGAGAAAAGAGCACACATTTATTGAAGATGACACATGATGTAGTGTCCTGAGATCACAAACGTGTCCAGAGAAAGATGATAAATGTCATTGAAAATCAGGAACTTTCTTCCGGAAAATCGTGCCTGGTGTTCCAGAATTAATGTTACTTGTTATCTTCGGAAGAAAAAAAAAATTGACCGTTCTGTTGACTAACGCACATGTTGTTTGGTCGTGTTTTTTGTTGTTGTGTCTTCTTCTGCTGACAAAACTGAACACAAAGAAAAATTATGATCGGTTATGCTGCCTGTCTGTCCGCCTGTCTGTCATCTCTCTCTCTCTCTCTCTCTCTCTCTCTCTCTCTCTCTCCGTGTTCGTTGATATGTTTATTTGTACCTGAATATTTTGTAATGATATTTCTCCTCTTACCCCGTTCAACAGGGGCCGTGACCTATTGCAGTCTCTGTCTCTGTCTGTCTCTCTGTCTCTCTCTCTGTGTCTCTCTCTCCCTGCGTCCCTCCCTCCCTCCCTCTCGTGTGCGTGTGTGTTTGTGGCAAACTAAGTGTATGCCCTTGCAATCATTAACACACACACACACACACACACATATATATATATATATATATATATATATATATATATATATGTGTGTGTGTGTGTGTGTGTGTGTTTACATACACAAACAAATGTGTCTCAATTCATATTTCTACTTTTGTATACTCATTACAACTTTCTGTACGAAACGTATGTCATGTTGTTGGCGAGGGTAAACTGGTAAAGTAAATGCCCGAGCTTGGGTGATGCAGTCATGAATACAGAGTTGTTTTCTTTTGCTTCGCAGTTTGAAGTGTTTCTCTCTGTCTGTCTGTCTGTCTGTCTGTTTGTCTGTCTGTTTCTCGATGTGTGCGCGCGTATATCTCGTGTGTATGTGTGTGTGTGTGTGTGTGTGTGTGTGTGTGTGTGTGTGTGTGCGAGTCACGTAAAAGGGAAAAGAAATGAAACAAAATCACACAAACACACACACGCACACTCGCACGCACGCATGCGTGCGCGCACACACGCACACACATTACATATAAAATTGATATTTAAAAGAAAGCAAAACAACAAATAAACTGACTTCCAGTGTGTCTTTGTCGTCGACCAAAAAGCAGCTGCTTTGCCGGGCTCAGTCCAACAAAAATGCCCTTAATCCAGGCAAATCTACGCGAAGTAAACTAAATTAGACAGTAGAGAGGTTTAAGTTTTTTTTTCTCTCCACTTTTGAAAATGAAAATAGGAACGAAACCCTTTCCTATTACCGAACCAAAAATTCAACTCGGACTCAATATTCCAAGGAATAACTCACAGCTGAGTTCATTCGAAACAAAAAAAAGAAGATAAGAGATTTTGTTGGTGTGTTTGTTTTCATAAGCCAGCACACGAACCTACCATTGCTTGTTGTGAACATTGAATACAGATGCTAAGAATGAAATAATAAAACGAAAGAAAATTATCATGAGCACATCCATGCGCATTATGAACATAGCTCTTGAAGGATACATTCATTCAAGGAGAGGAAAGAAGTTCTGAGAGGGAAAGGAACAGGGTGTGGAGTGATGGCCTAGAGGGAACGCGTCTGCCTCAGAAGTGAGAGAATCTGAGCGCGCTGGTTCGAATCCCGGCACAGTCGCCAGTATTTTCTCCCCCTCCACTAGACCTTGAGTGATGGTCTGGACGCTAGTCATTCGGATGAGACGATAAACCGAGGTCCCGTGTGAAGCATGCACTTAGCGCACGTAAAAGAATCCACGGCAACAAAAGCGTTGTCCCTGGCAAAATTCTGTAGAAAAGTCCACTTCGATGGGAAAAACAAATAAAACTGCATGAAGGACAAAAAAAGGTGGGTGGCGCTGTCAGTGTAGCGACGCGCTCTCCCAGGGGAGGGCAGCCCGAATTTCACACAGAGGAATCTGTTGTGACAAAAATGTTATACAATGCAAGTTCTGAAAGTGTCTCTTATTTTGAATTAAACAGAAATGACTTTGAAGTTATCGCTTTTGGGTTATCGTTCCTACATTGACGATGATGTCAGGATGACTTTGATTTGTATTGTATTGTATTATTTGTATTGTATTGAATAATATTACTCTCTTTTTTTTGTCACACAGATATTTCTGTGACATTCGGGCTGCTCTCCCCAGGGAGAGCGCGTCGCTACATTGAGAGTGCCACCTTTTTTTCCCCCTGCCTGCAGTTTTTATGTTTTCCTATCGAAGTGGATTTTTCTACAGAATTTTGCCAGGGACTACTCTTTTATTGCCGTGGGTTATTTTACGTGCGCTAAGTGCACGCTGCACACTGTGCCTCGGTTTATCGTCTCATCCGAATGACTAGCGTCCAGACCACCACTCAAGGTCTAGTGGAGGGGGAGAAAATACTGGCGACTGTGCCGGGATTCGAACCAGCGTGCTCAGATTCTTTCGCTTCCTGCGCGGACGCGTTACCTCTAGGCCACCACTCCAAATGAGGCAGGTAATGTGGGCAGACTGTTATCGAAAAGAAGATTTTCCCCGACCAGTCTGCACTGTTCACAAAAAGTGGATGTGTATGCGTACAAAGCACCTGCGGTTATGAGAGTGGTGCTCGTTAAATTGTCGGCAATCCCCGTGTCCCTTCCTCTCAGTCGTTTCTTAGACGGAAAAATCGTTAATTTGTTTAAATAACATTGTTATATATACTCTACATTTCTTCCCCTGTCAGAGGCGCAAAAAAGGCCAGTCAAATCGGGTTTCTCGGATTAAAAAAGATTTTGAACCTTTGAAAGAGTGGAGGGGAAGAAAGGTAGAGTGTATATTACAATGTTATTAACCAATTTACACGTTTTTCCATCTTATAAACGGAAAAGTAAAAGGGAAGACTTGATGTGGATATTGTCAAATTGTCTGCAAACACCACTGTTCGAAAACTCAGCATCATTTCAAGGCTATAATAATTATCATCCACATGCCTTCCCCTCCACTCCTCTGTGTGACTGACGGAGTCAACGTCCACGCCTTGTTGTGAACACTGCTCATTCCGTCCTGAGGGAAAAAAACATTGTGGATATTGCCCTTTCCACCATGCCCTCAAGAGAAAAACCAACAACCTTTTTTTTTGTGAACCCTGTAATTCTGCCACCTCACCATGTGCACAACGGTATTCCCGACAAGTAATCCACCATCCCCACCCCCCTTCTGACCACAACCCCCCACCACCCACAATCCCCTCCCCGTCACCAGGTTCTGAGTTCTGCTCACTGACGGCTCATGGGAGCTCGGCATCATTCAGACCTCAGGACTTGGTGGTGTGGAAGGCAGTGGTAGGCAGGACCGTGATCTTGTAAGTATCTCCGCCTCTGTCTCTGTCTTTGCCTGCCCCTGTCTCTGTCTCTCACTCTGTGTGTGTGTGTGTGTGTGTGTGTGTGTGTTGTTCCTATTCCAATGTATTTCATTAACACTGTGTGTGTGTGTGTGTTTTATGTCCCTTGAACTTGAAAGAATCAGTGTGTAGGCCTTCTGGCCTTTACACGGTCCATAAGTTCCTACTTTTTCTGTGGATTGCGTGGGTAGCATAATGCCTACATACCAATAAAGACAAACTGGATCATAGACAATGTATTCTATTAACACCATGTCCCTCTCTCTCTCTCTGAGTTTGTGTGTGTGTGTTCTTTTGTTGTTTTTTTCCCCTGTGTAACGTATTGTGTCGTGTTGACCATGTACAGGGCGGGGACTGGATGTAAAAAAGCACATCAGAGCTTATCTAATATCCTCGAAAATTGTCCTGTTTGTCTGTCTGTCCCCCCCTTCTCTCTCTCTCTCTCTCTCTCTCTCTCTCTCTCTCTCTCTCTGTCATGGTTATACTGTTGTCAAGAATCGAAGATGTTTACATTCTGATTTGGATGTACTTTTGCATACGGATTTTCAAAACTTTATAATTTTCAATTCTAAAATAAAGTGTGTGTGTGAGAGAGAGAGAGAGAGAGAGAGGAGTGAATAGGATTCATGGCATGAAAATCTTTATGAATATGATCATGTAATCACCAGCGTTGGGTTTTGGAAGGCTTGTGGCTGAAAGTGTATCGAAATCATCCCCGATGAATAGACTGCAAACTATGAAGAGCTTTGGCCTGAAAGATCTGCTGTGGAACACCCATGATGCAGTATCACTGGGTACAACGAAAGCGTACAATTCTGTGGCGAGAAATTTGCGATACAAATCGAATCAGACACTGAGAATGATATCAGAGGACGAAATGCACATCTGTCGGTTTTGCAAATGCCAAAGCATGCACAGTGGTAAAAGAGACAGTCACGAAATCTGACAGTAAATGTTTGATGCACAATATATGGGTGTCTACGTTTTGGATATACTTGGGATAAGCAGTTTGAGATGTTCCTTTATCTCTCCCACGAAACGTTCTTTTCATCTCCTTCAATTCAGTAAATCCAGTGGAAGTTACCATCTGTATTCCCGTGTCTTTTCTCAGAGCATTCAAAGTTTGGAAGTCAGCTGACCTTAGACTTTGACCAGAGCACTCATAGGAGGGGCGACGAATAGAAGTCATTTCTATTGTGGGGATTTGTTTATGCTGGCGAATTATTTCAGTCAAAATATTCATTAAACAAATGATCAATAAATGGCCAATATTTAGAAACAAACGAACAAAAGAGTCAGCAAAGTCCCATCAATGTTTTGTTTATATTAATTACAATGTTTTCGGCTCAACGCTTAAGTTTGTATCACAGATTGACATAAAACTTACAGGTTGGACCAACAGCAAAGTGAGAGCCGTATGATCAATGGTTTCTTCAAAAGCAGTGGGAAATCATTTACAGCTAGGTCTTTTGTCAAGGACTATGACTCTCAAACTAGGAGGTAAGATCGTACTGGCTGTTTAGTGCTGCAGCCTAGGGATTGGCCTTTGGGAACCATCCCAACGCCGATTGTCCTAAAATCCTCTTGGTCGAGAGAGTAGGGATGTAACTCGGGCAAGACACTCTCCACTATGATCAAATTCTGGTCCAGATAGTTGGAACATAGATGCTGCCTCCTCTGCTGTTGGATGGTCATAGTCGGACACAGAACTATCATACATAAAAGGCACTATCCACATTTCTTCCCCTCATTTGTGTGACTGACGGAGTGAACGTCCACGCCTAGCTGTGAACACTACTCATTCCGTATTGAGGGGAAAAGTTGTGGATATTGCCGACTATCACACATAAAAATAATAAAACGTTTGTAAATGCTGTTCCCAGACCAGACATACCCTTTCTCGCCATGCCGCTGAGAGATCACGTCACCGTCACGTGCGTGCTGGTGGGGGGAGCAGTGGGTGTGCTGTGGTGGCTGTGGACACGACGCCCCCACGGCATCCCTCCAGGCCCCGGCTTCGCCCTGCCCCTGCTGGGACACCTGCACCTCATAGACAAGGACCCCCGGGCAAAATTCCACCAGTGGCGCAAGCAGTTCGGGGACATCTTCAGTCTGTACCTGGGACGGCGCCTCGTGGTTGTCTTCTGTGGCTACTCAGTCATCAAGGACGCCTTCAGCAAGTCTGGCGACAGCTTCGCCGATAGACCTCACTTGCTGACTACAGACCAGCTGGCGGAAAACAAAGGTGAACAGAAAATTAGTAGTAGTTGTGGTGGTTCTGTAGTTTTAATTATTTATGTATGCACCAATTACAATGTTAAGAGTGCACAAGAATGTTTCTCTGATTGTGCGAGGTGCGTAATGTGTTTCATTCCGCTGTAGTCTTGGGGGAAAAGATCTTTCTGTGCTGTCTTGTGCAGGATGGAATGTCATAGGAGCTATGGTGTACTGTTGTTCCCTGCTGTATGCTTCATCGTTACTGTTAATGCTCCAGCTAAATTTCAAACTGCCCTGAAATGATCCGTTTTGTGGTCACCTGGGCGACAATGAAAGATCATGGTTCGATCAGATTCCTCACACACACACACACACACCACACCACACCACACCACACCACACACACACACCACACACACACACACACACGGGTCAACGCTGTGTGGCAGGTATCGTGCTGGCCTCTGGGCCCGAATGGAGGGAGCAACGCAAGACGGCCCTGGAGATCTTGCGGCAGTTCGGCCTGGGCCGGAACGAGCTGGCGGAGAAGGTCCAGGTGGAGGTGATCCAGTACGTGGAGGCCATCACGCAGCTGCAGGGTCAGCCCGTGGACCTGCACCGGTTGACGACAGTCAGCGTGGCCAACAACATCAGCTACATTATCTTCGGCACCTTCTTCCACTACGACGACCCCACCATCACCAAGTACTTCCAGGCTGTGGAGGACAACTTCCGGCGTCTTGGGAGTAAGCTTCCTTCCTGCCTTCCTTCCTTTCCTTCCTTTCCTTCACTCCTTCCTTCCTGCTTTCCTTTATTCCTGCCTGCCTCCCTTTCCTCTTCCCTTCCTGCCTGCCTTCCTTCCTGCCTTCCTTCTTTCCTTCCTTCCCTTCCTTCCTTTCTTCCCTGCCTTCCTTCCTTCCTTCCTTCCCTTCCCTCCTTTCTTCCTTCCTTCTTTCCCGCCTTCCTGCCTGCCTGCCGTCCTTCCTTCCTTTCCTTCCTTCCCTTCCTTACTTCCTCATTTGCTTACACACACACACACACACACACACACACACACACACACACACACACACACACACACACACACCCAAAAAGGCAGGTCTTTAGGGACGGTTCAGTTCTTGAAAATATAAACACGGGTGCAGCTTTGGTCATTCCGACACTTCCAATTGAAAGGTCATTTTTATCTTTTAAATTGATCTGTCCACCTCTAACAGCTGAACTGATTGCCATGCTGCTTGCTTTCGATAATCTGTTCAATCTTCTATTGAATATATTTAGAGTAGTGTTTTGATTGACTCAGAATCAGTGTTAGCCTACATGCATTAGATTCATTTGATATAAAAACTCGACCGGACCTTATTTTTTAAAAATAAATCATTTATTACACATCCAACGGCACTATTTGGCTGGGTACTCTCTCATATTGGTATGAAAAAAAAAAGAAATGTCCGACAGAGCAGTTAAAAAGGGTGCACTGAGAACACAGACTTTTTTTGAAATGGTTACCTATCAGTCAGCCTCAGAATGTTGCAGTCTGCTCGAGTCTTCAATATGAAGCAGATTTCAAACAAGTGATGACAGGATTTCATACCTGGTGGTGGTGGTGGTGGTGGTGGTGTACAGGTGCAGCGGTTGTGAACTTCTTCCCGTTTCTGCAGTACCTACCCGGCGATTTGTTCGGCATCAAGAAGATTCTGTCCAACATGAGGGTGATCCGGGAGGAGTTCCTGCAGCCTCACCTGGACGCCCACCTGGAGAACTACAGGGAGATGCACCCGACGGACTTCATGTACGCCTACCTGTACCGGATGAAGCAGAAGGAGAGAAACTGTGTCCACACCTCCCTCTGTGGTGAGTCACTCGCCTCGCTGTCAACAGGGCTTTCTATCATGGTCAGACGGGCGCAATAGCTGAGTGGTTAAAGCGTTGGACTTTTCAATCTGAGGGTCCCGGGTTCGAATCTCAGTAACGGCGCCTGGTTGGTAAAGGGTGGAGTTTTACGATCTCCCGGGACAATATATGTGCAGACCTGCTTAGTGCCTGAATCCCCTTCGTGTGTGTACGCACGCAGAAGATCAAATATGCATGTTAAAGATCCTTTAATCCATGTCAGTGTTCGGTGGGTTATGGAAACAAGAACATACCAAGCATGCACATCCCCGAAAACGGAGTATGGTTGCCTACATGGCAGGATAAAAAGTCATATACGTAAAAGCCCACTCGTATTTATACGAGTGAACGTGGGAGTTCCAGCCCTGGCAGAAAGACGATAGTCATGTGCGACTATGACCATCAGAACAGCAGATGAGGCAACTGCAGTCCCGACTTCCTGGTCTGAAATTTGATTACAGTGTCTTGCCCAAGTTACATCCCCACTCGCTCGACCTAGAGGGTTTTAGGACAGTATGCGTTAGGGATGGTTCCCAAAGGCCAACTAACCCCCAAGGCTGCAGCGCTAAGAGCCAATGCAATTTTGCCTCCTAGTTAGAGACTCATTGTCCTTCACAAAGACTAAGCTGTAAATAATTTCCCATTGCATTGGAGAAACCATTGACAACACAGATCTCACTTTGCTGTTGGCCCAACTGTAAACTTATGTCATGGCTTTGACGGACTTCACAACATATCAATGGACGCACGCACACGCACTCGCACACACACACACACACACACACACACACACACACACACACACACACACACACCAGAACAAACAATAAATTGAAAGAAAAGAGAAAAAGCAGGTGTATTTTCATAAAGTGTTAAGAAAATCGACAGCTGTATATGGCCAACCACTACCCTCTCACTGAACACACTAGCAGCTGTTTCAAGTAAACGTTCATCTCTGAATAGCTTGAAAAGTATACCTGCTTTTGAAACATCGCTGTTCCATCCAAACTCTTTCCCTAGCTATTCAGTGGCTTCTGAGCGATAGTTGTAGAATTTGATTGTGAAAATGGAAGTGCGGAATGAATAGAATAGAACGTCTTTATTACCAAGTGTACCGGGCTCACAAGGAATACAAGATACGAACATAAATCGGAAATCATACACAAACACAGATACAGTAGAAATTAGGATACATGCAAGTGCATATCAATATAAAAACTTGTGCATACTCACACATGCACGCACTGCACACACGCGCGCACACACACACGCATGCACACACACACACACACACACACACACACACACACACGTTTGAACAGAAGCTGCATATCACATATGGATGGGGCTGATGACTAGATCGTCAGGCAAATGGTTGTTGGTTGCGCAATTCTATTTATCACACTGGATTTGCTCGAGAAACAGGGCATTGACTGCTTTGGGGAAAAAGCTATTGGCGAAGTGATTGGCGTTCGTCAATTTTGTTGGGTAGAGATCTAAAGTTGGACAGGAACATACTGGGTAGAGGTGGGCGAAAACTTGAAAGGGCCCCACCTCGCTTTCCGCGTTTCCTCGCGGACTGAGCCTTGCGTGCTGACCGGTCGGTGTTCATTGTTGACGGTTGTAAATCATGACGGAGTGAGTTGAAGTGAGATCTCAAAACACTGGACTCACCTACCTGTTCCCTAACACGCAGCAGCGTGTCACGATCATACTGTAAGATCGCAGCTGTTTCCCTAACACACATAAACAGAATTAAACACAAAATAAACAGGACAGTTATCCCCGTGTCGCCATTGGTCGGCGCCATCTTGGAATCTTGGAAGAGAGCACGTTTGAAAAGTACTTTTGAAACATCGCTGTTTCAGCCAAACTCTTTCAGCTGTTCAGTGCATTACTGAGCCATAGTTGTAGAATTGTATTGTGAACATGGAAGTGCGGGTTGAAGAAAACACCTGTGGTTATGAATGGTGCTGCTTACTCCGGTGCTCCCGAAAGAAAACGGCATTTCACCTTACCGCTTGGAAGAGCTTTTTTTTCTCCAAACATTTTTTATTCAGACAAAGGTTTATATACAAAATACAAAAATTTACTTTTGGAAGGTTCAACAATATATTGTTCCGAACATCAACCATTCCACATCAAGCATCACATCTGTAGAATAGCAAATATTCATTCAAACATTGATATGTGTGATGATTATTATAGCGCACAATTTACAATGAAGTTGTAGAAATGGCAGAATTTTAACTGTTCGTTCACACATTGATTCCACTGGTATTGCTGTGCCCAATGTACATCAAAGTAAAATAGGCAGGTAAATGGTTTAGGGGTTTAGGAAGAACAGTTTGCAATATGACGAAGTGGTCTTGGACTTTTTTTTGTGTGTGAACCCTGTATATTGCCTGTGTATTCATGAAACGTACTTTTTCCGTGCATGTGTACTGCTTCGTAGTGATGATAAAACAGTCTTGAATACTTGATTTCTGATTGTGTCCTAATTCTGTGTACGGAGTTTCTTTCTTCGCTATTGCCATCGACTTCAGTTGCCTTCTTGTCTGTTCATGATAACATAGGATTAGACGATGCTCCATATATAATGATTATATATGTATTTCAGAAAAAAAAGATGAAACAAGCAAAAAGAATAGAGACTTTGAACTTGAACTGAGGTGTCCCGATCACTGTAGAAAGTTCATCCTCAAAGTACGTAAACAGGGGAGAAAATCACATCAATTCAAATTTTACACTATGCACTGACAAAAAATGTAATATATACACGAATGTAACATTTTTTAACCAAAAAGGCTAAAAATATTTAATGTAAAGATTCTATGTTACCAGCGTTCAGAATTATATCTTGAGAAAAAAAAAAAAAAACAGGCGGCAATACAAGGGCATCCAGGAGTCATGACCTGGGTGCGCCCCGGCCCCCTTAGAGTGCAAGCAGTTAAGGGCTAAACACTTGACTGAGGGGGGGTGCGGGGGCGGGGGGGGGCTTCTTCTCTGAAGACCTTGTACTATCCAGCTCTCCCGAGAGTTTCTTATCAACGGTCATACCACACACAACTGTGATCGGCTCTTTCCATCTCCCAGAACGCCAGCTGTCCACCACGGCCGGGGACCTGGTCATCACGGGCACGGAGACCACCACGGCGGCGATCCTGTGGGCCCTCCTGCTGCTCCTCAACCACCCAGACGTCCAGGAGAAGTGCTACGAGGAGATCAACAGGGTGGTGGGCACCAGCCGCCTGCCCAACGTGGAGGACAGGAAGGACATGGACTACCTGGAGGCCACCATTCAGGAGGTCCTGCGCTTTGTCAGCATCGGGACCTTCGCCGTGCAACACGCGCCGCCCCGCGATGTCGTCTTCCGAGGTTACACCATCCCCAGGGACACCATCATCTTGCCCTTCATGGACACGGTGCTCCACGATCCAGAGGTGTGGGAGGACCCGGAAGCCTTCTGTCCTGACAGGTTTATCTTTGAAGGCAGACTGACCACCCCGCAAGAGTTCATTCCCTTCGGAACGGGTAAGCGGCCTTTACTTTTAGAGTCATGTCCACATTCTGCTTCTTGAGTTTTACTGTGGAGTCCGAGTCGAATGCTATGTGTTGTTGATCTCTGCAGTTTGTGTGTGTGTGTGTGTGTGTGTGTGTGTGTGTGTGTGTGTGTGTGTGTGTGTGTGTGTGTGTGTGTGTGTGTGTGTGTGTGTTGGTGTGTGCGTGTGGGTGGGTGTGGGTGTGTGTGGGTGTGGGTGTGTGTGTGTACTGTAATAATTCCATGTGTATGACCGTGATTATAGTGCTTACGGTTTAAGTCGAAATTTAAAAAGCATATTATGTCTTGCATGCATACATACGTAATGACTACGATTCTCGTGTATTTCATGTGTGTTTTACACCACAACCCCCACCCCACACCCACCCCACCCCCACCCCCGTGGGGGTGCCGGGGGTCTGTCAGTGTTGATAGCATCCCCACCATCTGGAAACTCTGTGCTAGAAATTGCTCTCTTTATTTCTACCCTTTTTTTCTTTACTTCACTGCACTGTCTGCTTTTTGTGCCTTCCCAGTCAGTTCCCTTTTCCTTTTTTCGAGCAAGCCATGACACTTTTCTTTTTTTCTCTTTTCCGCAGTCTATGTTGTACTATCTGTGCTCTTCAGCTTTGGCGATTGTGAGTAGTAAAATTGTTAACACTGGAATCGCTGGAATAGGCACTATCTGTCCATTCTTATCGCACTTGAAAGAACCCACGGCAACGAAAGGGTTGTTCCTGGTTAGATTCAGTAGAAAAATCCACTTCGATTGGAAAAAGAAAAAAAAACTGCACGCAGGAAAAATCACAACCAAAAAAACAGAAAAAGGTGGCCCTCTCAGTGTAGCGACGCGCTCTCCCAGGGTAGAATAGCACGAATTTCACACAGAGAAATCTGTTGTGACAAAAAAGTTATATAATTTATAGGATATAATATATAATGATATATATATATATATATATATATATATATATATATATATATATATATATATATATATATACAGTAATAAGGAGCTAAACCGTTAGGATAATGTGTCGTGAACTGCTTTGCGGGTTTGTATTGGTGATTTTTTTTTTAATTATTTTTATTTTCTAAGACGTAGCTCACCTATTAGCAACAAACAATGACACCACAAATGTTCTCTGTGGAAGGCAAAGTATGGTGTGTTGGTCGTGTCCGGCAGGACGCAGGGCGTGTCTGGGGGAGTCTCTGGCCCGGATGGAGCTCTTCCTCTACCTCAGCATGCTCCTGCAGCGCTTCCACTTCCTGCCTGCGGAACCGGATGTCGTGCCTCCTGTGGAGGGCATTCTGGGAGCGACTCACACACCAAAGCCGTACAAGATCAGAGCTGTGAGGAGGGAGACAGAAACGGAAAACAACTGAAAAGTCTCGATAGCCACTGTGGTTGGGTTTTTGTGGTTTATTTTATTTTATTTTATTTTATTGAACTGAAATAAGTTTTCGGCAGGTGTGTGTGTGTGTGTGTGTGTGTGTGTGTGTGTAAACACACATCAGTGACGAGTTCCCGGGAGGTTTCAATGTTGGAGGGAAAAGATTGCCTTCTAACCGAAGGTTTGCCCGCTTGAGAGAACAGGAAGTGGTCATTCTTAAGTGACTTTGATCATGTATTCCGATCGTAAGTGTTTCCGAGTGTCCTGTCCACCATTCATGGCTCAGAAGCTGGTGCTAAAAAGGTTGAAATCATCATGGTAGATTTTCACTGAATGGGAATTGAGTGCAATGGTTTCTTTCATCAATGACATTCTCCCCGTTTCTTGCATGGGCGTGGACATCATGTGCAAAGCTAAGTAATGTTGAGTAGATATCTACATGGAACTGAATCAGTTTAGAATGAGCTGAAAATGAACTCCAATGGTTAAAACGATATTGTGACATTTTAGCAGAGGGTTACTGGAGCCCAAAACGAATATCGTGTCTTGAGCATTCAAAGGTATTTA
>NC_134895.1:53143118-53148118 GCF_041734735.1 Babylonia areolata | reverse complement strand
CCCTGTGGAAAAACTGTGTACATAGTTATATTCATAGGCAGACCTGATTGTCAGATATAATAATAACTGGACATTTATCAGCGCTTTCCTCATTACACAAAGCGCTTTAAAATCCACGCAGACACGCATACGAAACACACTCAGTCCTCAACTCACAATCATGCGCAATAAACATATATATACGCATACAAATTGGTACGTACAATACAAACATACATACATACATACATGCATAAATGCATAAACTAACGCGGGAATGCCTGCTCTTAATCTCATATCATTTCTTCGGTGACGTCCATCCAGTATTCTAAATTTGGTTACAATGAAATAAAAAGAAGACTCATCCCATAATTCAGTTTAACTGGGGTACAAAATTGAAACGAAGTCAACTGATCTATTTCACAGAACGCGAAACCGCAGAACTTTTTTTTTAAAAGACACCACTACCTAATGATAAGTATGGCAGCAATGAGATAAACTCAATTGATCATACTAATTAAACTTTTAAATAATTACACTTTGTTTAATTTGATTTAATTCGATTAAATATGATGTGAGACGAAGAAGTGCACATATCAAATAACTTTTCCACTTTGTGAAACCAAGGCTGGCACAATGGCTTGAAGGTGTGTGTCACTGTCACGTCATGTGTTGTTTGTCCGTTTATAACTCTCACACACTCATTCCCTTGGCCGCTGGGGTCGTTGGGGGGACATGAGGAAGATGTCATAGCTCGCCACGTCGTTCTGTTGGCAGCTGTCGTGAGGAGATCTGGCATCGTCATTTTGGTCCATTCCTTGACGTTGTCGGACCAGCTCTTTCTCTGCCGCCCCAGTCTGCGCCCTCCCTCTACAGTCCTTTGCAGGATGGTTTTGGAGAGGGTGTTATGTCGTATGACATGACCAAACCATGCCATCTTCCGTCGTTTGACAGTCGCCAGCAGTGGTTCTTGGAGCCCAACAAGGTTGCTGACCAGGTTCCGCACATAGTCATTGGTCTTGTGCTCCTTGTAGGAGATGTGTAGTAGTCTCCTCAAGCACTTGGTTTCGAATGCTTGGATTCTTCTTTCTGTTTCTGCCATCAGTGTCCATGTCTCACATCCATATAAGAGGATGGAAACCACTAGTGACTTGTAGAGCAGGAATTTTGTGTGGAATCTGATGTTGCTCTTCCATACCCTGTTCAGTCTGGCCATCGCTGCCGTTGCAGAATTAATCCTATTTCGGATTTCTGCTGTGCTCCCAGCAGGGTTGCTCCCAGGTACTTGAAGCTGGTCACTTCTTCCAAGGGCTCACCATTCATGGTTATGTTGGCACTGATGTTAGTTGTGCTGTTGACCATGACCTTTGACTTCTCTGTGCTGACCTCCATGCTGTAAGCACTTGCTCTTGTATCCTGGAGCTCTGGGTTAGTGCCCCCCATGAGGTCGATGTCGTCTGCGAATCGAAGATTGCAGACTGGCCTGCCGCCAATGGTGATGGAAGTGCATAAATTGACAGGTAATTCATATACAGCCAGGCAACAGGTCTCAGCGAGTTCGATGAACAAATCGAAGCCCCCCGTGTGGATGCCTGGGGTCTTTCAGTATAAATAGCATCCCCGCCTTCTGGAAATTCTGTGCTAGAAATTTCCTCTTTTCTGTCACTCTCTTTGTTTCTGCCTTTTATCTTCCTTTCTTCACTGTTGTCTCCTTTTTCTGCCTTCCCAGTCCATCCCCCTTTCATTTTTCAAGCAAGCCTTGACATTTTCTGTGATGTACTGTCTGTGTTGTTTTGCTATGGAGATTAGGAAGTGAGATGTTAACACTGGGTTGGGTCGGTGCTAACTGCCCATTCAGCAGTGTTATTTGCCTATATGGCCTTTTTGTGTAATTTTTTGTTTGGCTTTGGAATATTGTTTTTCCTTCTTTACGATTTTTTGTAATTAATTTTTGGGGACTGTGATGATAAATTAAGCGGAATGGCTGGCGTCCTCAGCATGGCCTAGTCTTATTTGCCATAAGGAGCTAAATGGTTGGGATACTGTGTCATGAACTGGGTTTTGTGGGTTTGTCTTATTGTGTCTTAGTGTGTTGTTGGTTTGTTTGTTGTTTTTTTTTGTTTGTTTGTTTATTTTAATAGATGTGACAGTTTTATGTTGACGCGGTTGAGCATTTGTATGGTTTGACAGTCCTGATAATGGCCCTGTGCAGTCGGCTGGACTATAAGCATTGACGCGGTTGAGCATTTGTATGGTTTGACAGTCCTGATAATGGCCCTGTGCAGTCGGCTGGACTATAAGCAACAAGAACAAGAACAAACAGATCGAAGACAAGACATTCTGCACAAGACGTTGACTAAGTAACTGGAGTTAAGTAGAGACGTAGTGGAGAATGCTTTCTGAAGCCAGTTGGTTAGCATCGGGACTTGTTGTTTGCATGTCAGGTCGGGAATTGTGGAGGAATTCTGTCCGGGTCGTTTGGGGGAACGTGTTTGGAGAAAGGGTCAGGGTTTGTTTTGTCGTTTTTCTCCCCAGGTGCTCACAAAATAGATATACCATTAGATAGTCAATTGCCAGAGTGCTGAATCATGGACCACTCGCTGCGCACAGAGAGAGAGAGAGACGGAGAGGGAAGGAGGGGGGGGAGAGAGACAGGGGGAGAGAGAAGGAGGGAGGGAGAGACAGAGGGAAAGACAGGGAGGGTGGGCGGGAGAGAGAGGGGGAGAGAGAGGGAGGGATAGACAGAGGGAGAGAGAAGGAGGGAGGGAGAGACAGGGGAGAGAGAGGGAGGGAGAGACAGAGGGAGAGAGAGGGAGGGAGAGACAGAGAGAAGGAGGGAGGGAGGGAGGGAGAGAGAGAGGGCTGGGTGTCGGTGGGTGAAGGGAGTGGTGACAACGACATTATTGATGGTCATGCTGATAGCGGTGACGTGCAGGTTCATTTAAAGTGGTGAGAGTGGGGCACTCAGGAGTCGTGATTGTGTGTGTGTGTGTGTGTGTGTGTGTGTGTGTGTGTGTGTGTGTGTGTGTGTGTGTGTGTGTGTGTGTGTGTGTGTGTGTGGATAGTGGTGGGCCATATGCAGCCTCGATTTTGTGTGTGTGTGTGTGTGTGTGTGTGTGTGTGTGTGTGTGTGTGTGGATAGTGGTGGGCCATATGCAGCCTCGATTTTGTGTGTGTGTGTGTGTGTGTGTGTGTGTGTGTGTGTGTGTGTGTGTGTGTGTGTGGATAGTGGTGGGCCATATGCAGCCTCGATTTTGTGTGTGTGTGTGTGCGTGTGTGTGTGTGTGTGTGTGTGTGTGTGTGTGTGTGTGTGTGTGTGTGTGTGTGTGTGTGTGTGTGTGTAGTGGTGGGCCATATACAGCCTCGATTGTGTGTGTGTGTGTGTGTGTGTGTGTGTGTGTGTGTGTGTGTGTGTGTGTGTGTGTGTGTGTGTGTGTATGGAGGGGATGAGTGTGATGATGGTGACTAAGACTTGGGAAATACTGTTGTCCTGTTTTGTCTCCTTTTCCCTTCTCAAGTCCATCTCACTGAAATTGGCTATTCATGACTGTCATCATGTTTACGGTGGATGCCCTTTGTCACACATTCCACAGTCAGTGATCCCAACACAGACAACGCCAGGTTTGCACGCTGGGTGGGTGAGTGGGTGGGTGGGTTGTGGGCGCGTGCGTAAGTGTGTGTGTGTGTGTGTGTGCATATGTATGTGTGTGTGTGTGTGTGTGTGTGTGTGTGTGTGTGTGTGTGTGTGTGTGTGTGTTTGTAGGTGTGTGAGTAGGTGTGTGTTTGTGTGTGTGTGCGATGTGCGTGCGTGCATGCATTAACGTGTGAGCACTTGAGTGTGTGTGTGTGTGTGTGTGTGTGTGTGTGTGTGTGTGTGTGTGTGTGTGTGTACATATGATGTACGCACGCATGTGGCAGGGATAGGTAGTGGTGGTGGTGGTGGTGGTGACGGTTTTTAAAAATTTTTTTTTACTTTGCTTTGTTCACGGTATCAGTATCAGTATCAGTAGCTCAAGGAGGCGTCACTGCGTTCGGGAAAAAAAATCCATATACGCTACACCACCATCTGTTCACGTCCCTTTTTCCACAGTGACTGTTCTTTGTCGGCTCCGGTCCGCAAAAACTCTTCATCACCATATACACCCCCCCCCCTGTCCTCCCAACTACCTTCATCCCTCCCCTCATCCCCCGTCCGCCCCCCCCCCCCCACACACACACACATACACTCAAGCATACACATCCCTTCCCTGTACAAATGGTTTCACGGTTCAGGTATCACACGTGCGGAGCATGGAGTGATGGACCGGACAGCTGATTACAGGCAACGGTGCAGTTGCTCACTTCCTGGTGGGCGTGGCGGCTTTCAGTGCCTGTGTACCCGTGGCTCGGTCGCCAAGATCAGTACCTCCGAACCGGACGTTTAGTACATGTGAACCCAGTGACAGAAAGAATAGGGCAGTAGGGGGTTGGGTGGGGTGGCGATGGGGTGGGAGGGGTGGGGTTGGGGGGGGCGGGGGTAAGGGGGCGGAGGAGTAATGGAAGCGACGTGGTTCTTTCTTTCTGTCTTTCTGTCTGTAGTGTATGTCTGTAGGTCCGTATCTGTTACTTTGTCCGTATCTACAACTTTGTTGTTGGTTTTTGGTGGTTATATATATTGTATTGTTTTGTGCCGTGCTGTGTTATACAATGCTGTGCTGTATTATAATGTAATGTAATACGCAGATCTCTATATCTGCCTGCCTTTCTGTCTGTTTATCTGTGTGTCTGAGCGTACGGATTTCTTACTCGTATGGGTGACTTTAACGACCCATTGGTGTTTCGCCCTTAAGGTCAAGTTGTTCGTGGCTGTGGTCTTTTCCGTGAGGGGTGGTGAGGTCGAGGCGTTGGTCCTGTGGTCCTGTGGGAGCGCAGTCCTGGATTTCTTATTTATACACATGTATTTTATACGAAATTTTCCACGGTAAAAAAAAAAAAAAGAGAGAGAGAAAAATTCGCTTTCTTTTATACCTTCGTGGACATTG